>NC_056660.1:141385381-141547881 GCF_018350195.1 Panthera tigris
TATTTATTTTGAGAGAGAGAGAGAGTGAGAGAGAGCACAAGTGGGGAGGGGCAAAAGAAGGAGAGACAGAATCCCAAGCAGGCTCCGCGCCATCAGCACAGAGCCCGACATGGGGCACGAACTCATGAACTGCAAGATCATGATCTGAGCCAAAACCAACAGTCGGATGCTCAGCCAGCTGTGCCACCCAGGCACCCCCAGGTAACTTATAATCTAACAAAAGAGTTTACAGCTTATCTGTATGAATTATTAGAAGTTTTTTTTTTTTTTTTTAGAGAGAGAGAGAGGGCGTGGGCAGGGCAGGAGCAGGAGAAAGAGACAAAATCTTAAGCTGAGCACGGAGCCCTACTGAGAGCTCGATCTCACAACTGTGAGATCATGACCTGAGCCGAAATCAAGAGTGGGACACTTAACCGACTGAGCCACTCAAGCTCCTCTACAAGTTTTTTGAAGTATTCCTCTAACCATAGAAAGGTATCACTAAAGCAAAAAGTACACTACCATCATTTAACATCTATACCATGCTAGAACTCTTACAAAGTGCAATACATCAAACTGTATGTTAGGTAACATTTTAAAATGATCTTAAGCAATGCTAGTTTTCTCCTCATGCCAAAACTCAAAACAAATTATTTTCAAGTATCAGACAAGAATACATATTAAAACGCTAACTAAAAACATCAGCACTGGTTTTCTTTATGAGAATAATTATTTCTGCCAATGAAAACTTTAAATTATCTAGATGGGTTTTAATTTTCACTCATTATTTTTAAAAAAGCAAAAAATATTTGTCCTTCTCTTCACACTTCAAACGAATAACAATTTCCAGGGTTGGGGGAAAAAACAGAAGAAATGTTAGTTTTGAAGCTGGAATTTAAAGTGGAAATAAACAAAAACAGGTTAAGAATGAAAATGCCATCTCAACTAGAATATCATTCCTGTGGAGAAAGAACGTAACAAAAAGAGCTTAACACCATGTGACTTATCAAAATACTATGCTGAGTACAATGGGTATAGCTTCTCCTATAATCCACGATGGTGCATGATTGTCTTTATGGAACTGTAACCGTACTACCTGAAAAATTAGAAACCTATCAAGTCAAGATAAAGTTAAAACTGGAAACAAGTCTATACCTTATTTTCTACTTCATGGCAAAGAGTGTGTAACAGTATCTATTAAGTACACATCAGGTCACATACAGCATAGGACAGAGCTGCATGTGAAATTGACATAATCTCTTATTAGAAGTCTAAAACGGGAAGAAAAAAGGCTCTCAAAAGAACAGAATTTCATTGACTTTCTGAGAACAGCAAATAACCGGTGACTGAAATACAACATTAGCAATAGATAACGGTCATTTCTACTGAATTGAAAAAGCCTTGCATTCCAAATCAAGGCTATAAAAAGCTTTGTGATGTGTTTGGCATTCCTCTCTTATATTATATTTCATTTTTCATTTTAAAAAATCCATAGTAAGTTCAAAACATTTTCATACTTAAAGGATCTACTATAAAAATAAAAATCTGAATTCTAAACAAAGAAGTTAAGAGCCCTATTCCATCAAACATTTCTCCATTTGCAATTCATCTTGGTAATAGAGACAGAACCTGGGTAAATGCATATAGGACTTGAGGCAGGAGATTTTTCTTGCTCAATGCATAATTCATGTGCTCCGCCTGCAAAGTGTGTAAAATGAGAATTTCACACCGCAGCATGAGCCATGGAGCTGCAGAGAAAAGGCAGATGAAATCATATTTTACTGTGTGAATTTTATTTCTTACCCTCCCAATATTTATACAAAACCATCATTGACAAACCAAACACACTGACAGATCACCCACTGTTTCCATTGTGTTAGTACTTGAGAAGAGATCAGGCAGAAAGATAGACAATTTGTTTTTGTATATTTTTTTTAAATAGAGGATTAGGTTTTTAACAGCTGAGTGACTGTATTAGACTTTTATAAGGACAACAGTAACTGATCTTAAAATCTCACTACAAAAATACCTAGTTATCAATTCATCACCCTCAAATCTCCATTTTGTTTCTATGGTATTCGATTATACACCTCAACACATCAACATTTTCAAAATAAAATACAAAGTCACAGGGTTAAGAAACTGATTTCTACTTAATATATTTCATTTCAAATAATAAAAAAAAAAGATCCTGGAAATACTTATTAAGCTCAAATAATACAAATAAATATGTAATAATATATCTGTAAAGATTTTTTCATGTATTATGCATGTTCATTTCATGCTGATTAAAAAACAAAAAGCAAGTAGAAAAAAAGATCTGAAACAACAAGCACCAAGCATGCTTCCTACGAGGAAACCACTGTAAAGAAGATTGAAATTTAAAAACTGTAAAACAGGGTAAGTGGTATATAAAGTTTGTCAAACTCACATTGTACTTTGAAATCAACAAAAATTCAAGGCTAATTTCTAGCCTCGCAGGGCAAGATATTTGCATGAAATATTTTCAGTTAGAATTACCAACCAAGGACAATATAATGACTCTCTTGCCTTCAAGTCATCTAACAAATTTGATTTAAGAAATTTGAGGCTCACACTTACACTGGCCTTTAAAACAAAAGTACACTGCCAGTAAATTAAGAATTCTTTTTAAGTGAAAAAAAGTCTAAACTGTTAAACAAATCTTCCCTATTAGATTGTATTTACTTCAATAAGAAAACTTCTTAATGGTCTTTACTTTGATTTAAAGATTTCAAGTAAAGCGAAATGATATTTCTGTTCTGCAGAACTTAAAATATAAACTAAACTAGCAACAACATAAATTGAAAGAGGCAAGGCTTCGAAATGTTCTATAATATTGTACAATATTCACAGAAGTTCTACAATTGCTACATACATAAATACTTGTAAAAACACAAGTAAAACTTGTTTTCTATTTCTCAAATAGGGCAGAAAACCAATCAGAAAATAGTTCCTCTCTCTCTTATCCATGATGTTTCACAGCACAGGCCAGTTTTACTTTATCCCCAAGAATCTTTCATACGGTAGATCTTTTACTAAGGCATATCTTAACATTTACTAATGTCTGGACATAGTTATAGTAACAGTGGCTGGTCTGTAGAGCACTTAAGATATTTAATCCCTCCCCAAAACAGACTAGCAAAGTTTTATGAGATTCACGTAACCTGTAATAAAGATAACTGACAGCATCTCAAACAATGCTATGTATATATAGATAGTTTTGTTTTTCTTCACTGGTAGTACATATATTAATCGCAATTTTGATTAAGATAATTTTCAAATATGAAAAGCTCTTAATATGGAATGTTAAGTGCAAGTATGTTACATATATTTACTTTCATTGATAAATTATGCTTTATACAGTTTATATCATTAAAATGTTAATATATTTACAAAGAAAATACACAGAAGTTATACACAATAAATTACAATCATGATTTAAAATTTTTATCATTAAAAAATTAAATTTTTATCATTTAAATAAAAGCTTATTTAAATCTTTAGCAGTTGGTACACAGACACTGATGATATAATCAGAACTATTATATCAGTTAAGCCATGAAGAATGAACTAACAAGCTGATGTGGAAATAACTATAGTATATAGGAACACACTAATACATAGCCTTGTTTTTAAAACATCAAAGCATAGATTCAGTTAAAACAACTCAAAAGCCTGGTAACTTAAGAAAAAAAATTTTTTTAATGCTTATTTATTTTTGAGACAAAGAGAGACAGAGCATGAATGGGGGAGGGGAAGAGAGAGAGGGAGACACAGAATCCGAAGCCGGCTCCAGGCTCCGAGCTGTCAGCACAAAGCCAGAAGCAGGGCTTGAACTCACGGACCGTGAGATCATGACCTGAGCTAAAGTTGGACGCTCAACCGACTGAGCCACCCAGGTGCCCCAAAAAGCCTGGTAACTTAAAAAAAAAAGTATTTTAAATGAAAGTGTGACCATCTGATTGACACACAATTTTAACTACAAGCGGAGTATAACTCAATTATACAGGTAAAAAATGGAATGAAGCGATATAAATGTGTATCTCTTTCTGATAAAATGCATTTTACACTATTGATTTCTCTTCCCACTCTTCTTTGTTAAAAAAAAAAAAAATGGTTCCCTTTACACTGTGTAAACCATGGGCAGTCACTTAAAATTTATAAAACTATTAAAAGTAATTTTGTTATAGGCATTATTTGGAGCAAAAGAATCATTTCATAAAAAGAGTCAGACTTAAATTAAAATATTTCTCTATCAAATACATTTCAGAAAAGAACACCTACCAATAAAAATATGCTTGCCCATCAAAATAATTGTCACTGAAGAACAAAATAATTTTCTTTGGTCATTACTGACAATATCTGATCTAAAATGAGGACATCTTCCAATCAATAACAAACATAATACCAGAATGTATGACTATATATAGTTTTATATCTTATGGATATGCTGGGGCACGGTGTTCAATGACAAACACTTCAAGAACAAACAATTCAGCAGCAGCTTTCACTCTTTTGACTATCTTTACACCATTCACTGAGTAATATTTTCTCATCAGTAACATTTTTCATTCCAAGCAGTCATTCCCAACTAGGAGAAGTGGAAGGACCATTCTTGGATATAAATCCACTTTCTCCTCAGCTTGTATTTTCTATGAGAGAAATAGTACAAAACGAAAAACAAAGGACAGAAATGGGAAAACATACAGCATATTAAGAGAACTACAAATATGTAGTCTCTTGGGATTAGTCTATAGGGACCACAAAGACAATCGAGACTGGAAAGGTAGGTTTGGACATGCTAGCCTGCAGAGTTTTTACCGAACCAAGATGATAATGGGGCACCATTATGGATAAGTTTAACATTAATCTGGCAGCTGTATAGAAGCACTGGGTTGGGCAAGTGTCTGAGGATGACCAATGGCAATGGTCTATGAGTAAGGTAATGAAGAGCCGATCTAGTATGGTGTAGCAGGAAAGGAAGAAATAGATATGAGAATCTCTAAGACTTGGCAACTGTGTAAACATACAGGATAAAGGAGGAGTCAGAGATAAATTCTGGGGCTACAGATGTGGGAAAACAGAAAGACTGACAGTCCTAAATGGAAGAGCAAGTGTTCCTCTGGCTATAATGGATTGGGAAGCCAGTAGCTTCTAAGAGGTCTAAAAATTTGGTTTGAATTTGTAAAGAGAAGTTAGAGCTGTTATAGGGACTTAGAGATGTTATTATGGAAACATTTCACCTAAATGTTTTAGCTGAAGCCATGGGAGTGAATGAGTCTCACAACAGGAAAAATGTAGAGAAAAAGACTAAAAATATATTGATTCACACTGATTAATATATTTGAAGAAGTGATGTGCACCAAGCACTAACTTTGGGGCAATGTTCACACTTGAATGTCACAGGGGTTAAAAAGTAAAGCAATCAAAGGACTAAAAGGTCAAAGAAGTCAGAAGAAAAGGAATGCGAAGTTTCAAGTAGTCGGGGAACAGTCACATAAAAAGATCAAGAAGAAGAATATAATAAACAAGAGAAGGTCACTGAGTTTGGGAAAGATCATGGCTGACTTTTCAGAGAGCAGTATCTGTAGGAGGCAATAAGAATTGAAACCCATCTAAAAGGGACTAAGAAATAATTGGGTTAAGAGGTTGTGGACGAAGACTACTTAGATTATTTTTCTAAACTCTGTCTCTCACACACTCTCTCTTCCTCTTCCTACTTCCTCACCCGCCAGATGCCAGGAAAGACTTGAGTACTTTGGTTGGCAGAGGAAGAATTAGTTCGTGGAGAAAGAGATTAAAGGTGCAAAAGAGGTAGATGATTATCAACAAATCAAGGCCAAGAGTAATTTAATCTTTTTCCTGGCTAAGTGGGTAGGAATTGCTTACTCAGAGCTACATTCAAAGGAAAAGGCAGGTAAATAGAGATTGTATATTAGATAGCAGAGAGGCAGAAGACGCCCACAGTGGATGGCAGCTCAGTCTTCTCCAGAAAGGGGTCATAGTTGGACATTAACTTACAACTTGAATGGTATAAAAAGTCAGAAAAACACAGGAGACATTAAGAGTTAAAAAAATTTCAGTTCCTTTCTGCATTGGTGTTCTATAACTCGAGTATTTTTGGTTTCGCAGGGAATTAATGTTCGTTCACGTTAAAAAATGTTAACACTGCTGTTTTATATTTATATAGTATTATATATTGATCTTTTATATTAGATTTTTTATAACAGCACTTGAAAGTAGTAGAGTAGGAATTAGCATTTCTACTTTATAGATGAGGAAACTGAAGCATAAAGGTAGTATCTTCCAAAAAGTAGAACACTATATACCTCATAGGACACCATAAAATAAATTGTTCTCAAAGCTATATAATCAAGGTACCTCCAAGGCCTCATTTCCGTGCTCAATATCCCCAAAACACACTATCCAAGTGAAAGAAAAAGAAGAGAAATAGTAAAAGTATAGATTTAGTCTAGCTGCAGATTCAAGGAGTATGAATTTTCAGCACTAACAAACTGACATGCTAAATTAAGGTAAAGCACCCACCATCTGCCTTCATTACTCATAATCTAGACCAGAAGCCACAACACTTGGTATAAGGAAGAATTCTATAATTACAGAGTTGCCCATTATCTGAAAATTGGTATACTTGTAATTGCATGGTATATTCCAAATTACTCAGAAAGGAATAGTAAAAAATAGTTATGGTGGCCTCAAGGTGGAGAATATTCCAACAGATAAATTAAAACAATCCTATCGTCTATTATAGCCAGCAAAAGGCATTAAATATGGAAAAAATAAGCCATATACACAAAATACATGGACATAAAACTATCAAGAATGTGAGTAAAATCTGAATTTTTCAAGAGTCTTAGCTCATCGCAATACTTTTAACTTTTATACTGATGTCCTACAGGAAAATATTTTCAATTATTAAGAGACTTAATCTGATCACTGAAAGTGTATGACAAAGAAACAAATTGAAATGCTAACCTGGGATACCTCTGTAGCTTTTTTGTTTTGTTTTAATTTTTAAAAAAATATTTGTTTATTTATTTGAGAGACAGTGAGACAGAGTATCTCAAGCAGGCTCCGCACTGTCAGCACAGAGCTCAAAACCGGGCTTAAACTCACAACTATGAGATCAAGACATGAACGTTTAACTGACTGAGCCACCCAGGTGCCCCTACCTCTGTGGCTTTTTAATGCGGTCCTAAAACCCTGCTTCTAAAAAACAAAAAACAAAAAACAAAAACAAAACAAAAAAAACCCTACTTCTAATACTATGTAGGTACTAAAGTCTACAGTTTTTTAACTTTTACAAAACTTCGTAAGAATAATGCACTTTAATTCTACCCACTCGATGTTCATTGATTTCTTGTGTGCTCATTTTTTAAAACACTTATTTCTTATTCTGGGTTGTACTTACTGTCAATTTCTAAAGCTCCTTTATTTTAAATAACATCTTAAACTTTAAAATATATAAATATGAAATGAATAATTTAACATAAGTAATTTAATGTAAGTAGGAAATGGGAGGACATCAAACTCACTATGTGATAAATTTTTATATGAGGCCAGAGTAATAAACATAAAAATCTCAAAGATTTTATGTGAATTTTTGGAAAATAGAAATCTTAGATTATATACTATAAATAGATACGTTTTAAACATAAATTCACATTTAAGATAGGTTTAACCACATGCAAGAATATTTGCAATAAGGCAAGACAAAAACTAGCCAATTTTTAAACATGCTTATTCTTTTTTTATTTTTTAAATATGCTTATTCTATAATAATAAATCTCTGGATGGGAGAAGGCAATTATCTACTTGAATGAATTTATTTTTATCCTTGGCTACTCAGGTGACTTCTTAAAGAAATTCAAGTTAATAGAAAAAATAAATGAGGAAAATATTAGGTTAAAAAACAGAATTCAATAAAAGGCAAAGTTTTGCCCACATATTCAACATATGGAATAATACAATACATACTTATAAAAAACTACTACATTTGAAGCCTAGGATCAACATGATCCATTTATAGGAAAGGAGTAATAATTAAAGATCAGAAAGATATGTATAAGGTCTGAAATTAATATTCATAATTACATTTTCCAATTTATACTTTTTTTAAAGATTTTATTTGTAAGTAATCTCCACACCTAACATAGGGCTCGAACTCACAACCCTGAGATCAAGAGTCACATGCTCTACTGACTGAGCCAACAAGGCACCCCTCAATTTATACTTTCACTTTTTACTGCTAAGCAGATAAGTTTCAGTGTTATAAATGTGAATCAGAAAGCATTATCATTCTATTACATAAGTCATTCCTACATTTGTTTTTAAATACATGGCTACTGTATTTTTTATTAACTAAAGAACGTATATCCTTGAATTAAACCTTTAAAAGTATTCTATTACCCCTAACACCTATTTTTAAAAAGCATTACTTGTCTCATTTTCTTATGTATATACATTTATATCACCTTGCTCAATACTATTTCTGTGACTTCCTTTTACTTTCCCCTTCGTGAAAGCCTCTATTGTCACCTTCTACTTCAGAAAAAAAAAGGGCCATAACTCATAACATTGAGCTCTGTAATTACAGTGGCAAAGGATGAGGTTAAAAGTTTCTAACTCTTCTGTAGGGCTGAATTAAAAAGGAAGCAATTATCTAATAAAAAAATAATAAAATCATAGGTGTGGATGCATGAAGATGGTATTGATTTCAGTTGTCAGTGATAATGTTACATTTCTTTCTCGGTTTCTTGATTTTCAACAAGACACTTTTTTTCAGAAATACTTATTCTTAATTGGAAAAAGTCTATGAGAATACTTACTTTCAATAACAACAAGTGTGCAATCTCTTTCTTACCTTAGTGACTTTTCTGGATTCAGATTCACTTTCAGATTCTGATTCTGATTCAGAATCTGAAGAACTGTCTTCTATTGAACTAGAATCAGCATTGGAAGAATCTGAAGTTTTAGATTTTTCATTTTCGTTCTCCCCATCTTCAGAATCACTATGAATAACAAATTTCAAAATATCAACTTTAAATCCTTTATATAAACAAGTTTAAGTAGTTTAAGGAAATCAAATGGCGGGGCGCCTGGGTGGCTCAGTCAGTTGAGCGTCCAACTTCGGCTCAGGTCATGATCTCATTCATGGTTTGTGGTTTCGAGCCCCGAGTGGGGCTCTGTGCTGACAGCTCGGAGCCTGAAGCCTGCTTCAGATTCTGTGTCTGCCTCTCTCTCTGCCCCTCCCTCCACTCAGGCTCTATCTCTGTCTCTCAAAAATAAATAAACATATAAATAAATAAATAATCAAATGGCAAATTGGTGCTATATGTCCATTTTGCCTATAAATCAGAACCTTTATTAGAGAAGTATATTTCACTGAGAACCAATTCTTTTTAGTATATAAAAGATAATAAAAATGGTTTTAAAATTCCAGAACATATCAATAAAATAATAATAAAGGTAGTATAATCTATAACCAAATATATCAGAATCCATTCAAAATCAATGATATTACCATGTCAAACATACCTCAAACGCAAAAGGTCATAAAACAACACTAAATGATGTAAGTAGAATATAATTAATAGTTAAATGTTTGATTTACCAGGAATATATATTAGGTGCTAATAGTAACAACTTCAAAGATACTTAGGGCTGATTTTAAAACGCTGTCTTGAAATACTAAATATCCATTAATAAATTTAAAACTCATACACATACTTTTGCTAAAATAGACTTGCATTTTATAGATTTTTTTTTCTACAAGAAAATTATTTACATATGTTCTGAAATGTGACCCATAAACATACATGAGAAAATGTTAACTACTTCAAAAGAGATTCCTTCTAATGCACTAAGTCTTACTAAAAATGTCAAATAATCAAATATAAACTTTTAAAATACCAAATGATCAAACCTAAATGCTGATGCCACTCATTCATTTAATAAATATTAATTGACCACCCACCATGCGTTGTAAGTACATCAGTGCTTAAGGATCACAGTGGTTAGTAAGATACAGAAGAACTCTGTGTCGCCCTTATAATGTCTACACTCCTTTGGAGGCTACAGAGAAGTAAGGCGGCAATGACAATAAAGTATGGTAAGTAATGAGTAATAATGTATGCTGTGTCATGAAAACATCTGGAGGAGAGAAGCATCTAAACAAACTTAACCGAGAGAGGGAATGCTTCCTAGAGGAAGAACACAGAAGCTGAGAAACAGGATTAAATAAAGGAAAGTCTTGAGTAGGGAGGTAATTATCCAAGGAGAAGGAGTAACATGTGAGGCAGCCCAAAGGTCTTTTCTCAAAGAGAGATAGCTGGTGGTCTTCTACATTTTCTCAAAACTGAAGGTCTAATTCTCTTTCCATGTGTGTGTATTCTTTTTAAGAATCTTTTTTTTTCAGAAACTTTATATTAGTTAGCTCATATAGATGTTCCAACATATTCTTACTGGGTGCATTATTATCCTATAATATTCAGGAAAGTTAAGAAACTTGCTCAAGGACATTGCCAAGAGTGGCAGGACTGGAATTTGAAGTCCATCTAAAGACCATGTTTTCCCCATTACACCATACCAGCTCCCTTCAAATAAAAATATTTAGGAGTGTAAAACTAAAATTTAATCATAAATTGTTATGACTACTAAGGGTGGTTTTAAAGATATTTAAAGCTCCTTAGCTTTACAAAATTATCATACAGGGGTGCCTGGCTGGCTCAGTCAGTAGAGCATGTGACTGTTGAGCTCTGGGTCCTAAGTTCAAGCTCCATGTTGGGTGTAAAGATTACTTAAAAATAAAATCTTTTTAATAAAAATCATTATACACTTAACACAAGCAAGTTTAAAAAAAAATTCTAAAAGACAGGCCGAAAAACATGGGGGGGAGAGAGAGTGCTAAAAGAAGGGAAGAATCGATATTTCCTAGAATTGATTTTTGCAGAGGAAATACGATTGCAGTTTATTAAAAATGAAGTCATGGCAACATCTCAGAGCACATGTAATTATGTTCGATGACTAAAAAATATGTTGTTTTTTCCCCATAGCAAAAAATGGCAATCTATTATCCCCAACTCAATGGTTACAACATATACTTAAAAATATAAGGTTTTTAATGTATTTGAGATTCCCTTTAGTGTAATAAACAATTCTTTTAAATTAGAACATAAAGAGAAAACTCCATTTCTGGAGGAAAAAACACATAATGCAACTAATATAATACAAGATTAAAATTTTCTAGCATATTGACTTTTGCTATCTGAAAAGATATTGAGTGCAATGAACAAAATTTTCCTTCCTAGAAATAAGATACTTTTTATAAAGTATGTAATCATAGATATTCTGATATTAAACCAGAAGTACAAAATTTCTCTCAAAGAAAACGCTATTACAAACCAAGTAAATCCTTTGCTGCAACAAGTGAATGATTCTGCATATATTTAACTTACAGCTTTTAAGATAAGATTTTAAAGGTAAAA
This sequence comes from Panthera tigris, assembly GCF_018350195.1. Classification (NCBI taxonomy): domain Eukaryota; kingdom Metazoa; phylum Chordata; class Mammalia; order Carnivora; family Felidae; genus Panthera; species Panthera tigris. Next base: position 141,396,886 of record NC_056660.1, read on the forward strand.
GTGTTATTTTGTTATGCAGCACTCAATTTTGATGGGTAATTACTGTTTACCTTACTGCTTAGAGTTTCAGATGTTAATCTAATGAAAAGAATTTACTGGTAACTAGCTTTTTAACTTTGCAATGATGAAAAGCCTGTATTAATTTAACCTACAGATTTCATTTGTTCTGAACAGGAAAAACAATATAAATCACTTTTAAAATCATTAAATCCTGACTTAAATTAATAAAGTCATAATTAGGGCATTATGCTGTGTTTGTTATGGAAGTGGCAGGGCGAGCTGCTTTAATTACTGTCTGTAATAAAAGGAGCAGAGAGCGTACTGCGCCCCAATCAGTGCTGTCAGCCACGACTGAGCTGGGCTGCAAGCTCATCAAGTGAACGGGCAGCAGGCTCCCAGGGAAAGGGCCATCATGTCTGCAGAGGCCACTCGCTGACAGCAGTGGGGAAAACAGACTCATACAATCCAAGGTATTAGCCCCAATTATTCAAAATTTTAATGACACTTTAATACATGATAATGTTGATAATGGGAATCTTAAAAAGCACGAACACTTAAATATCTTATGACCGTCTTCCTTCACAGCCCTTGACTCTAATATTTGGATCATAATCTTTTTACTATAACATTATTTAGAAAAATCAATTGTCTTACTTACATAATGGCAAAGTGTTGAAGGATTTAATTTTAGCCCTCAGCAAAATTGCTACAAAAGGTAATTAAGTGTTTCATACCTACTTCTTGATCACTTAACTCAGCCTTCCAAGGTTATACCAATTTTCAAAATGTAACCCCAAGATTTGTTCAAGTTCAAAATGAAAACTAAGCATAATAAGTAGTAGAATAATTATGTGAACCAGTATTCTAATTAATTCTACAAGATTCAGTACCTGCTTGGGGAAAAAATGCACACACTTATTTTCTCACTCACTTTATGAATTAAAGGGAAATGTTATACTGGGAGAAAATATCACAGAATGGTTTCTGAAGGAAACTCTGACAAAATATTACCGTTTCCGTTTGCTTTTGGAGTTCCTCTTGGCTGTTCTTTTGTTTCCTACTTCTGATGCACTTTCACTGTCACTCTTATGCTCACTGGAAGAGTCCTCACTGCTGTCATCACTACTGTCTTCCTCCTCTTCTTGTTCTCCACTTGCACTTCCAGATTCACTGTCTGAAAAAATATAGGCAGATACTCCTTGATTTACAGCCATTTGGTTATACATAAGGACCCAAGTAACTGTCAGTATTCATCACAAATGAAACCAGATGTTGAATTTTAGTTTACTGGACCCCACTTGTTCAATACTCTATTCCCACACTCCTGTCATTCAGACCCCCACATTCCTATGGCAGGGTGAGTGTGGGGAGCTCCTAGAGACAGAGAAGGCATTCTGAGAGTGGGTACGGAAAAGGAAAGAAAAGAAGAATCAAGTAAACCAAATGTGAGAGAATCTTGCTTCTCAAATCCCTAAGTATCTAGTTACGGCAGAAACTTTTTTTTTTTTTTTTAAAGAATGACATAAGCATAATTCATTCCTCTACCAACGAGAAATTTTATTTAGAGAAGAAGGCAAGAGCTGAATATTCTCAGGAATAATTTTGAGAGGGGAATGAGCCATTCAAATCATCTGTAAGAATTTCTCAATTCAGAGGCAGTAGGCAAAATTACTAATTAAAAAAGTTACTACTTATTTTAGCTAGAATAAGCACTTTCCATAGGTCAAACAGATGATAAAATGACATCGTAGAGGTAAACACTGCAATGTTTTATGTATAAATTGTGTTATACTAGGACTCCTCACAGAAGTGATATGTATAGTGTATTTATGTGTATTTGAAACATGAAGTATCATTTTTACTATCTGAAATGATTATAGGTGCAAAGCTATAGCCCAGATAAGAGGACAACTGTTGTCCTATTATCTATCTGATGAAGTGCCCTTAGGCAGGAACATATTATAATAAGTAAATAATATCTAATTTATGAGGATTGATTTATGTATCACACAGTGAAAAGCTAAGATTACCTGTATTTTTTTGGAGTAGCAGACGGTGGTTACAGGCATGGGCTTTCAAATTGGAATGTCTGGGTTCAAATCCTAGCTCTGCCACTTACAACTTAAAAGACTGAGAAAGTTATTCAATCTTTCTCGGTCTTAGTTTCCTTTCCAGCAATGATGATAATAACCCTAGCCACTTTACAGAGCTGTTGTGAAGATTAAATGATTTAAAACCTATAAAGGTGATGAAGACACAACGACACCTGCCACACAGTAAGGCACTCATTATCATCAGCTTCTACAAAGGGCAAAATTTATTTTACCCAAATTTTACAAAACTGCCGAATAGCATATTTTAAATTTGTTGTGATATCAAAGGTGTGCACATGTATATATTAACTCAGATAAATGACTTATCCCATAAATAATGAGAAGAAATTACAGCATCTAAGTGACTCTCTCATGTTAATTACATGGGAGTTCAACATGAATCTGGGTCTAGTTCACTTTAGGCACCATTATTTAAATATCCAAGTTAGTAAAATCCTTAAGGAAATTTGTTTATCCTCTAGAAGACTTCCTCATTGAGAAAATAATGTCATAATTTCTAATGAGAAAAGTTACTGTATTCCTCCAGTAGCTAGCACAAAATTGCTGCCACATGGCTCACATCAACCCATGAAGGTCTCAATGGAATATTTCAAATACGTATTTTAACTCTCTCCCTATTGCAAAATAAATAAATAAGCATTAAAAAAAAATGCCTGGGTAGCTCAGGCAGTTGAGCATCCAACTCCTGATTTTGGCTCAGGTCATGACTGCATGGTTGGTGAGATCAAGCCCCACATCGGGATCTATGCTGACAGCAGGGAGCCTGCTTGGGATTCTCTCTCTCCTTCTTTGCCCTTCCCCCACTTACGCATGTGCATACTCTCTCTCTCTCATGAAAGTATTAAGTAAACATTTTTAAAAAGTCTTTTTTTTTTTAAGTTAGCCTATTAACAGGCATGAGCTTATGAATAAAGGGGATGTAGGCAAATATGTATATGGTACACTTGTAACTATTCAAACAGATCTTTCTCAATAGTCAACATCATTCCTGAAATCTATTTTTTAGCATTCACAATCTAGATTGAAATATTTTCTCCATTTTCAGCTTGATAAGAGGCATTACAGGTTAATTTATCAGATACAGAAAATAAAGATTTTGATAGGGGGAACAGACGAAAAAGAATGAATTACCTTAGAGTAAGGTGATGGATGACCAAGTAATAATGAAAAGCTCTTGGTTCTGCCAAGGAAAAAAGGTTTTAGAAGAAAAGGGTGTCATTTGATCTTGGCTCAGATGTCTCCCAGGTAAACTGTTTTTAATATTTAAGACAGAGAGAGAGAGAGCCAGCACATGTGCACACACAAGCAGGGGAGGCAAAGAGAGAAAGGGGGAGAGAGAATCCAAAGCAGGCTCTGCCCTGTGAACACGGAGCCTGATGCAGGGCTCAAACCCCATGGACTGTGAGATCATGACCCGAGCCGAAATCCAGGGTCAGATGCTTAACTGACTGAGCCACCCAGGTGTGCCTCTTAGGTAAATTGTTAAAAAGAGTGGTAAAAGTAACTCCAATAGGTTTCTTAAAAAACTAAAAATAGAACTACCCTATGACCCAGCAATTGCACTACTAGGCATGCATCCAAGGGATACAGGTGTGCTGTTTCAAAGGGACACATGTACTCCCGCGTTTATAGCAGCACTATCAATAATAGCCAAAGTATGGAAAGAGCCCAAATGTCCATCGATGGATGAATGGATAAAAAAGATGTGGTATAACACACACACACACACACACACACACACACACACACACACACACACACACAATGGAGTAGTACTCGGCAATCAAAAAGAATGAAATCTTGCCATTTGCAACTACGTGGATGAAACTGGAGGGTATTATGCGAAGTGAAATTAGAGAAAGACAAACATCGTATGACTTCATTCGTAGGAGGACTTTAAGAGACAAAACAGATGAACATAAGGGAAGGGAAACAAAAAGAATATAAAAACAGGGAGGGGGACAAAAGAGAAGAGACTCGTAAATATGGAGCACAAACTGAGGGTTGCTGGAGGGGTTGTGGGCTAATCCTGAAATCATTGCTTCACTATATACTAACTAATTTGGATGTAAATTTTAAAAAATTAAAAAATAAAGTTAAATTACAAAGTTAAAAAAAAAAGTAACTCCAATACATTTTTCATTGTGTCAATTGCTCACAGAATTTTAGTGCTGAAGGGACTTGAAAGTATCCACCTCTATTTCTTCATTTATCAGACACGGAGAAAGGTAAGTACCTTACTCAGTTGGCAAAGCTAAAATGCAGTACTTCTAAATCCTTCCTACTCGATAGTCTTTTCATCGTATATTGTTATCCTAGTCATTTTAGCTCTTTGACTCTTTGTAATACACAGAGATTTATTAATTTTAACTTCACTCTATACAGGGCCATGTAGAAATAAAAGAGTATAATATGGATGAAGAACATATTGTGCAATGTTTAAAATAAACTTTACATTTCTACAAAAGAAAGTTACTTTTAAAGGCCCCACTAAAGGCTTATCAAATATAATGTTTTCCAGTATGCTATGAATATAACAGGCAGTTCAGGTTAGAATGCAGAAAAGCATGAGTTTCTGTTTCAACTCTATCATTTACTAGCTGGGTGTTCAAGAGGCAAAGTCAAATGAGAAAGGATGAGAAATTACTTTTAAAACAAAACAATGCATTATTGTACAAACTTTGTTTAAGCCCACTTGGTGAATATTATGTACTACGCCTTATGTTTTGTTGGAGGCACAGTATATCAGCTTTAGTGAACGAAGTTTTTCAATAAATCATAAACCCCACCACTGTCACTGCTGCTATCAGAAGAGTCCTCTTCCTCCTCCGATTCAGAATAAAATTTCTTAGCAGGATTCTCTTTCTTTGCTTTTCCTGCTGGAGTCCATTCTTTGGCCTGTTTTTCAAAAAAGGAAAATTGTAAATATAAATGAATTCTCATTAAGGGATTCAGTCTGCTGGCAAACAAGCATTCAGGATCCACTGTGAACCCAAAAGAAAGTTGCGGGTCCCAACAGAGAAGGCAACTATTAGAAGAGCTGACATTAAGGCTGATTCCACTTTATTCCTAAATAGAGGAAACCAAACCTCACTCAGATTGCATTCTGTTAAATCAACAACTTTATTTTACATAAAAGACTTTTGTATTTGTTGGTCTGCAAGAGATGTGAACTAAAGTAATATACTCTAGAAGATGTGAGGCATTTAGAGGCGGGCACAATAACAGCATGAAGAAACGAAAGATCAGAGCTTAATACTGAAGTTAAAAAAAAAACAAAAAACCACCCAAAAACAGTACAGGCAAATCAACAAGCCTAACCATCTCAGCAGCCTAAACCCTCAGGTAATATTTGATTTCTCTTTCTCTTTCATATCCTAAATATCTAATCCACGAAAAAGCTTTTAGCTACCTTGGTCAGAGCCATCTTCTCTCAGATTACTGCAACTGCTTATTTTGCTTCTATCATACCCCCCATTCCCCAACTCCAAATTTGCTTAACACAGCAGCTAAAATGACTGAATTAAAGCCTGAGTCTAATCAAGCCTATCTGGGGTTTGAAAGCTTGCCACAGCTCTCCATTTCACTCAGAAAAAGCTAGCCCTTACAAAAACCTGCTTGCCTTAGATGACCAACCCCCCCCCCCCCTCCTTGCCTTTCTGACCTCCTTCTGCTGCTTTCTGGCCCACTTTGCACCAGCCACTCCCACTCACACACCTCAGGTATGCTCCCCTGAAGGGCCTTTCCCCAGCTGACTGCACTTCCAATGCTCTCCCCCAGATAACTGCACGTCTCACTCCCTCCCTTCCTTCAAGTCTTTGCACAAAAGTCACCTCAGAGAGGACTACTCTATTTAAAATTCCAACCTCTCATACCTGGCACTTCTGTACTTTGCTGTATTCTTTTTTATTTTATTTTATTTTATTTTAGTCACAGCACTTATCAGTTTCCAACATACTATAAATACAATTTACATATTTATTTTTATTGTCAGTGTGTCACTGCTAGAACATCAGCTTCTGGAGAGCAGGGGTATTTGAATACTTTGTACACTGACAGATCTCTAAAGTGTCTGGCACAATAATGATTAGTTGTGTGAATAACTCCTCAAAGACTTTAATGCACTGAATTAAGTAAAATAAATTATTTTCATAATTGTGACTTTGATTTATCAAGAAAAAATTAAATCCTGTTTCATATATTCTGTTATAGGGCAGACAAATCTCTATTTTTTAAGAAGTCAAAAATGGTTACCACTCATTTATTTATCAAAAAATTTTTTTCCTTTTTAATTTTTTTAAGGTTTATTTATTTTTGAGAGAGACGGAGTGCCAATGGGGGAGGGGCAGAGAAAGAGGAGACACAGAATCCAAAGCAGGCTCCTGGCTCCGAGTTGTCAACACAGAGCCTGACATGGGGCTCAAACCTACAAACCATGAGATCATGACCTGAGTTGAAGTCGGATGTTTAACCGACTGAGCCACCCAGGCTCTTATCAAAATTTCAATTGAGTTCCTATTATGTGCCAGCTGGCTAGAGTGTATATTTTGTTGTAAAGGAATTTATAGCATGACAGAGGTTTAAGAATGGTTCTCAACACTGGATGCATGTAAGAGTCAACTGGAATATTTTGTAAAATACTAACACACACAAAAAATATACTAATTCTGAAAAAGCTAATGCCTGGGATTTACCTCCTAAGATTCTGATTTAAATGGTCTGCAGCAAGTCTCACATAGGTTTGTTTTTAAAGATTTCCATATGATTATAATATGCAGCCAGGGTTGTAAACCACTGATCTAGAGGACTTTAGGGCTTAAGGTATGTTGCTCAAAAAGATAAGCTTCAATAACCTGGAAAATTACTATATGGACAATAATAGAAAAATGAGTAAAAATTACTTGAATATATTTGAATATGATACATAAGGTCAGCAGTACTGCTTTCTTTTCATATATATTTAAAATGCTGTCTTCCAAATATGAATAAAGATGCTGTTCTATAAACAAAGTTCTATATTTAATAAACAATTCAGTTCATATTTTTTCTTAAATCCTTAAAACAAACATATTTTTTCTGAAGCCTGGTAAAAAATGGCCGGATCAATTTCTGGGGAAAAAAAAAATATTTAATCTAGATGGCTGTCAGGGTAAGACCAAATTAACAAATAAGGAAAATTAGGGTTCTATGCTCAAAAAGGCAAATTATCTTGACATGGCCATGAACTCTTTATTCATGGAGTTTTAGGTTTTAAACAATAAAAATATTTTAACTTTTTTATAGTCTTTTATTACCATGATAATTAAATCATTCTAAGCAACAGAAATAATGGAGAAAGAGAAGAGGAAGAGAATAATGAAGGACTAATTAGAAAGATCCTAGGAGGGATAAAATATCAAAAGTAGATGTGTTTACAAAGTAAAATACCTTTGATATGAAAAAGATGGTCTGTCCCTAAGGGGGTGAGATTTTCTAGAACTGAGCAAAAAAATTTGGAAGGATCTTCAAAACTTATTGGTATCATAATATAAATATACATTATATCCAATATCCTGGAAAACGTAGGGTGCAATTCTAAGTCATTTCTGGTGTCAATATAACTAGTTTCCATATCAGATTACCTAAACCTAGGCATTTTTCTTAACTAAGGTTATATTTCATAATAATGAAATGTGATCCTATAAGATCACGGTATTGTAAAACTAGGATAACACAGTGTATTATGTGCATGAAATGCATTGATGTGACTTTGGAGGAGGGGTGGTAGGGTGAGAGGTAAGAAAGACTATAAGGAACACTACTTTCTGCACTGTTGCAGCTGCACTGGATAATAAAACTAGGTATATTAATTTTATACTTAATTGTATCTCTTATAGTATAATTTTAAGCCAACATGTCCAGAGACCAGTAGATTAAAAGTTTTCTGCATGGTATCAATGGATAGTGACAGTTTTCTTCAACTAGGTTCCATCACTTTTAATTATTCTCCACAATAAGTTATCAGTTATTAATTTCTAGGATGCAATCAGCAAAAAGGAAAAGAAATCAACCTGTCTCTGTTGAACTGGGCAGATGAAATGAACATGAGAAGACAGGTTAAGTACCGTCCCTATAAGGCAGTTAAAACTTAGAAGAGCACAAGACAATGGAAAAAGCCAGCCAAACAACCAATCCATCAGCCAACATAAGGATACCACTGAAACCAAATTAAACTGTGTAGCATTGCTATCAATTTCTGGGAAGATAAACTATTTTTATTTTAATTTTTTTTGGTGGAGTGGGGTAGCAAGGAGGAAGGACAGGGTGGAAATGCAGAGGAGGATAAAAGGATGGTTGTACATGTGCCAAAGCATTATGTACCCAATAATGGAAAAGGACAGAACCATAAAAACAATGAGCAGCCATAATACGAAATTAGCAGAGATTAAATCTATGGAAATAATCATAACAAAGAACATGTCTTTGTATACTAACATCTGACACAAAGTTGCACAAATAAGCCAATCTTTGAAGAGTATTTAAGAGCATACAGATCTGAGTGAAAATCAACAAACTTAATTTCAAGGAGGAATGGACACACAATTAGTTTTAGTAAGTTTTACATTTTTTTAAGTCACCTCTAAACAGAGATCATTTGTCACAACATAAAAATGACAGTGCCAAGTACTAGTACTAAGAAAAGCACAGATTTGCAAACAAGCTCAAGCTTTCTCTCTTCACATTACATAATAAAATGTAGGCAGTAACAACATGAACGGTGGACTCTGATCTGTGTTGGAATCCCAGTTCCATCACTTACTAGCTATATAAGCTTGGGCAATTTACTTGGGTTCTCTGCACCCTAGTTTCCTCAACTGGAAAATAGGAACAACGATAACCATCATTTACAACCATTATGAGGTTTAAACAAGATAATGTGTGTAAAACATTATCAAAGTGCCAGGGTTTGCTAAATTGAGTCATTATTAGTTATTATCACTTTTGGCCGTGCTTCAAAGCCAGGATAAGTTTGAGTAGTTAAGAGAAACGTATTTTTCAAAAGGACCAAATTACACGGCCTATTACAGAAATTCTTCTATTTAAAGTAATAAAGGGGCACCTGGGTGGCTCAGTGGGTTAAGTGTCCAACTCTTGATTTTGGCTCGGCTCACGATCTCACAGTTGTGACACTGAGCCCCACTTTGGGTTCTGCACTGAAAGTGTGGAGCCTGCTTGGGATTCTCTCTCTCCCTCTCTCTTTGCCCCTCCCCTGCCTGCAGGCTCTCTGTCTCTCTCAAAATAAATAAATAAACTTAAAAAAAATAAAATAACAAATATTTCCATCCATCATAAGTGGAAAATTTAATAGGCAGGAAGGTTAATGTACTTTCTCATAGGAATCAGTGGTAAAGAACTCTGGTTATCTGAATCTTAGTTTAATACATCTTTCCTATCAGAAAAGCACCCAGAATGTAATACCTAATTGTTCTTTTTTGTTAATCCTACTTAAAAAACTATTGGATATATTTCACATGATCAATTTCTAAAGACATCAGAAGACCTTGTTTTTCTTGTTGACGTAAGAAAAGGATAACATTAGAAAGAACATTAACTCTTTCATTTTAGTAGCCAGAATTTTTTAAAGATCTAGGGAAAGAGTATTTATGTGAGAGCTTTTTTTTTTTTTAACGTGAAAGCAACATAATATTCTTATTAGTTATGACCTTATCTAAGGACATCGTTTGTACACAATGCCACCTGTTTATATTTAGGCTGCACTTAAAACAGGTTCACCAGAAAATCCAGAAGAACACTTTGTATGGTTTTTCTGGGAGAGAACAGCAAAAATTATTTAGAAAAATATTGACAGGAAGCTTATGAAATCTCTAAACAAAGTAGAAAAAGCTCAATCCAATGACACTAAATACCTTAGAAATTGAATCTACACAGCTACAAATGCAATACCAAAAATGTGGGTGGCACTGATGCAGAGAATTCAATTCTCTATTTCCTTGAAGAAAAGGAACAGTACACGTACAATGACATAGGAATACTACAATATTCAGTTCCCAAAACAGCGAGATATATCTAATACATTACATTTAGAAATACCAGAACAATTTTCAATTTTCAACCCGTTAAAAAAGCTTTTATATAAAACAATAGTTATTCTAGAATCTCCCACTGCTTGACAAAATTAATTTCAGAAAAGGTCAACTTACCAACTCTATTACTTCTACATTTCGAACTGATGGGTCTGGCGCCACCTCTGGCCAATTAGATAATTCCAGGTACCCGGTAGCTTTAGTGTTGAGAGTATGAGATAAAGTGCCAAGCTGGAAATGATCCCTATCTATTAAAATAGAGGAAAATATAAAATAAACAATATGAGCTGTATATAACAGAGAACAATCCCAATCAGAGCTCAAGGTAATTGGCATATTACCTCAAATGTCAAGGAATAAATATAAACTAGGAAGCTCTTCATAGGTCAAAAAACTGATTTCAGTCCATAGATTACAATAATCTCCCCCATAATGGTCAATAAAAAAGCTAATCAGTCAGTGTGTTTAGAGGTGTTGCTCTGAAATGTAGCTTCTCTAAAAATTACTTTACTGTGAATATTAAGAATGACAGCACAGTTAAACAATCCATATACATGTCTTAGCACAAACACATTCAGAATTTTAATAGTTTTTCTACAATACTGACCTGCTTTTTATCACCAACAATTAAATAAGAAACAATATGAAAACCAAGGTATACAATCATTTGATTCTGACTCTAATGGCTACTTGTTAAATTGATAAAATTACTCCTTTTTAAAAAGCTGGAAAAAATAAGTCAACTTCCATCTTGAAAAACAAATTTAAATATAAAGGGATATTTTTAAGAAATAATTCTTCCTAGAAAAGTTATGTTAGTGTACATAGAGTATTTAATTAGTAAAAACTCACTATTAAGGTATATTATATTCCTTATTAAATAAGGCTATTTAAAATAGGAATGAAGTCAATGTCAATAAGAAGAACACAGATTTAATCTATTGTTCAGCTGAACTGCTTAGTAAGAATAAAAATAAACTCAGAAGACTGAAATTACTTAGGTAAATAAGGTCTATAAAAAAACTTTAATATGAAGGTTGCTCTGGAGAACAGATGAGTAGAAAGCATAGTGTTCTTATATATTTACTTATATTAATCACTTATATTTTCTAAGAGCTAAATTTTAAATGTATTAGAAATGGGACATATTGTCATAATTTTTTAGGTAACGTGTATTTTGCCATTATATTCTGATAATAATACCTTTAAAAGGAGATTCAAGCAGTGGTGCAGGTTTTTGTGCTAGGAATATTTTTTTGGCATATTTACTTAAAGCTCCACTCTTCTCATTCGGAACAATAAGCTGCCTAATAAATCTTGTACGGTCTCTGATGTCGTAGTTTTGATCATACTTGCCGAGATTTAATATGTACTGGGTAAGCAATTTTGTCTGTTGGAAAAAAACAGAACAAGATGAGAATACAGTTATTTATGATTATTGATAACTCTGGATAAACATATTTAAAGAGGTAATAAAAATGAATGGTTATGTCAAACAAATGTTGTTCCGTAGGGAATATGCATTTCTAACGCTGCAAATGGAATTTTGAAGCCAAAGCACATGTCCTCTTCAGTATTGGGGAGGTGAATGCTGAGTACTGAGAAGCAGCCATGTGCTAGATTATTAAACTGCTGAAGTGGAAAGAAAGGCATCATTAAAAAAATAATCATATATGGCAAACCCGCTGAAGGGTCTACGTGAGAATAATGAATGTGGAAATACAACTAAAAACATGGCACTCAAAACTTAATCGGAAAAATATGCAGGACATCAAAACATCAGAGAGTATTAGGGGGCTGGCAAACTGCTTCTCCTGAGGTGTGTTTTATGAAGAGATACTGTCCCTGGCATAAGCAGTGTCTGCACTCTGACTGCACTCAGTTACTTTACCCTGAATTATGACCCATTAAAGCAGACACATGAATCACTGAACTGGATTACTGCAAATTATTTGCAGTGCATTTAGCTGTTACTTTTTCATAAAAGCAAGCTGCTGATGCCCTCTAAAAACTAGGATAAAAGACTCCTTCCATTTCTTTCCCATGCTGCTTATAGCCTCTAGTAATATTGGTCATTTATTTATTTATGTAAGGCAGCAACTTATTACAGTAGCTTTTACACTGTAATAAGATTTCCTAAGTCAATTTTTGAATGTACTACATTAACATGTATTGAGATAATTTCAATAGTAATTAAACCAAATTTGAAATGTTATCAAAATAGGTTTGAATTTTAAACTCCAGTTACTTTATTGAAAAAGCATAGTTTTAATTTAGGTTACACAAACACAATTGTAACTATAAATTAAACAGGATTCATAATATATGGAAAAAATAAACATCGACATTAGAACATTTTATAGACATTAATAAAGGATAAAAAATGAAATCAGTCAAGTCAGGCACAGCTAAAGACAATTCAAGAACAAAAAGTCAAAGTATAGAAATGGTGTGGTAAACTCTTTTACGATAATAATTGGTTAAGATAATTGATTTGAATAGAAAGCAACCTTCTTGCAGTAACAATGTATTTAAAGAGCATTAACCTAGTTTCAAAAAAGTAGAACTATAAAAAATACAAGTGAAAAATGTTAATAGAGTTATTAGGAATTTGGTTACCAATAATTGCTATTCACTAATTAGTAGACCATGGTGGTTCAACTGCAAATGAGAAAAATTCATTTTTAAAGAAAATTAGCAAAATATTCACCAAATGAGGAATACAGCTCAAAAAAAAGTGTGGTATCCTGGACTGTGTTATTAACTTTCTGAGATAGCCTGGCAAATATACTAACCCTTAGTTATCTCAAATGCACAGTGAGAATTTACAACTAGGTTAACTCTCAAGTCCTTCTGAGTGGTGAGATTTAGAATATGCAATTAAAATAAAGAAAAAAATTAGTCTGTTCATTGCAATGATTTTCAAAATTTTAATTTCAGCATAGTTAACACAGTGTTATATTAGTTTCAGATGTGCAATCTAGTGATTAATTTTTGTGAACTACTGGAGTGACACATTTCTGATCCCCAAAATTAATTTTTAGAAAATTAAACTATCTCAATATATTAATAGACACTAATGAAAGTTAGGGAATTTTTAGGAATTAAAATTTTGTAATTTTTAAAGTATCCATTTATTGACTACAAAACTTGTTTTATTATACTGGTGGCCTTATAAAATAGTTCTATTAAAAATCCATTTTCGGGGCATCTGGGCGGCTCAGTCAGTTAGGCATTCCACGTGGGCTCAGGTCATGATCTCACAGCTCATGAGTTTGAGCCCTGCATCGTGATCTGTGCTGAGAGCTCAGAGCCTGGAGCCTGCTTCGGATTCTGTGTCTCCCTCTCTCTCTGCCCCTCCCCCACTCACACTCTGCCCCGCATTCTCTCTCTCTCTCCTTCCCTCTCAAACATAAACATTAAAAAATACTTTAAAAAATCCATTTTCAAAACTAAAATTCTTTTTTTCAAAACTAAAATTTTCTAAAAGATAAAAACCTATCTATATATAATGATGCATCAAAAACATAAGTAATTATTCACTATATGTTCATACACTTTAATCAGTTTGTAAGGTGTATCACCTCTAATAATAAGTCATTGACATTTCTCTGAAGAACATATTTTTATATGGCTTTATTTTGAGCTTTTTAAAAAGAGTAAGATTGTCTAATAAATCTTTTTCAAAATTGAATTTTATGATCAATAATTACAAAACTGTTGACATTTTCAACGTACTCTTCTCTATAGACCATAACATTTGTAATGAAGAAAACACCCTCTTTACGTTAGACAATCTGGTAAGATTAAAGAAAATCCTGTTCAAAGAAGGATATTCTCACCATGCTTTCTTTTTCATGTTGAAATCTGTAAATATGTTAAGCCCTGATATGTAACTTTTACCCCTCCATTCAATGAAACTTTTTTTTGATAATTATTTTTATGAGACAAAACTTTTAAATAATTCTCAGGGTGCCTGGGTGGCTCAGTTGATTGAGCGTCCAATTCTTGATTTTGCCTCAGGGTCAAGATCCCATGGTCTTATGATCGAGCCCCACGTTAGGTTCTGTGCAGACAGCATGGATCCTGCTTGGGATGCTCTCTCTCCCTCTCTCTCTGCCCCTCTCCTGTTCACAAACACCCCCCCCCCAAAATAAATAAATAAACATTAAAAATAAAAGATTCTTTCTTCCCTTCTGCTCCTATCCCCAATCAAGCTTTCTCTCTCTAAACTTAAAAAAAAAAAAACAACTTTTTAAGTAATTCTCTTTATACCTTTTAACATATTTCACCAAATTTAGAAAATGCAAAATCAACAGCATTTACAGCATTTTTGACAGAATAAACTTCCAAATGCTTTATTTTGATTCCATTTATGGCAAAATGGAACAAACATACAAAAGCTTTGAGTGAAAAAATCAACCTAGTAACGAAATTAATCAATTTTCTACTTGAAAACTGGCATTGTTTAGGCCCTTTTTCTGCTAATGGAGCCAAGACATTAATAGTTACTACTTCCTTCTTCATATGTAAAAAGAGAACTTGGAATAAAAAATGAAGAAAATTAATTTTTAAACAGTTATCTAAATGAGATCTTGTATCAAGAAAGCTATGTAAACATCTTTTGTACCTGTATGTATTTGTCATCTGGAGACACAATCTTCTTCTTCTTTTTTTTTTTAAATGTTTATTTATTTTTGAGAAAGACAGAGACAGAGCGTGAGCAGGGGAGGGGCAGAGAGAGAGAGGGAGACACAGAATCTGAAGCAGGCTCCAGGCTTTGAGCTGTCAGCACAGAGCCCGATGCGGGGCTCAAACTCACCAACTGTGAGAACATGACCTGAGCCCGAAGTCAGTCGCTAACTTACTGAGCCATCCAGGCGTCCCTGGAGACACAATCTTCTTAAAATAACTCTTAACTTCTTTTTAAAAATTTAAAAATGTATTTAAATCCAAGTAAGTTAACATATAGTGTAATAATGATTTCAGCAGTAGAATTTAGTGATTTGTCACTTACATATAACACCCAGAGCTCATCCCTACAACTCAACTTTTTAAATAGATGCTGATCTTTTTTCAGTACATTTTATCTTCTGGTCGTTGTGTGGTCGGTGACATCACTACAACTCTCATAGTGGCTGGTAAACACTGATAAACATTTTGTGCACAGTGAGTACTGAGAAAGAAAGTCAGTACTTCATTCTTCATTAAGTCTACACTTCCATCTTTAAGAAATGATTGCTGCTGGGTTTATAACAAGATAAAGAAAGAACTTCCCAATAATAAAATACATAGGCTTTAGATTTACGCTGCACAATAAATGACAGAAGTAGCGAAGTGAGAGTGTTCTGACCACTCTCTAACCATCTATGGCAGGACCGTCTCTTGCACATATTTCATCTACAACCAACCTCAAACTTCCCATGTTTTCCTCTGACTCTCTCCACTGACAACTGACAGCTTCATGCTTTGCACAGGCCATGGCACAACCATACAAGTTGCCAGCGTGGCCAGCAGATGAAACACTTGCACGTATCTTACCACCAGTGAAAAACTGAAGAATTTAGCTCCTTGCCCTGTCAGGGCACACTGCATTTTACCAGCACACATTCTGCATGCCGCTCTAAAAAAGAGAAATTAAGCTACATCTCAAAAAGGTTGGAAAAACAAGGTCTTTCTGATTTAAATGTCTCACATAAGAAAATGAAATCTCTCTTCATTGCACTTGTGTCTTACATGTCATTAGACAAAACCACAGCAGAGGTAAAAAAGTACAATGTGGAGGTCTACAAACTTAGTCTGACCTAGTTTAACACAACTATTGATAAAAATGAAAAATGTGAGACAAATCCCAAACTAAATGAGACACAGAGGCAAGAGACATAAATGAGATCTGTTCCGGCCAACAGTTACAAAGAAAGTAAACAATGGTCAAGTAAATAATCATGGGTATTTAATACAAACAAAGACTCAATCCAAAACCAGACAGGACATTAAACAGTACTTTTAAAGAGGTTTTACTCATAAAATTATAAAAGAAAAAGAGAATAATACAGTGTACCCTTAATAAAAAAATATTAATATCTTATACACAGCTATTTGTTAAGTTTTGATTTCAGATTATTTTTTCTACTTAGATTTAAGGGACTATGAGCAGTAATAACTAACAGATAATGCTACCCAGACACTATACCTATTATATTCCTTTCAGAATGACTCTAAGTCACTGTAATATAGGAAAAATGAATTTTAGGGAATGCTGTATAAAAGTTTTTTAATCCATTATTTAAAAAAAAACTCAAAATATGGGCTTCATATTTCTACCTAAGCACTCTGACAAGTAATAAACAGATAAATATTTGCACAAACAATAGCTTTCTTCAAATATTTAGTAAGTCAGCACAAAATAGTAAAAAAGGTATCTTAAAATATACTACTAAAATCAGCTGAGATATATTTTTAATTTAAGGAAAATAAAAAAGTACACAGAATTCAGCATTTAGCATAGTGAAGATTAATATTGGTTCCACACAGCTGTTATTCTGAAAAAGAAGGATACTGGTAATTGGTTTGGTAAATGAAAGAAAGCAACACAAAATTCTTAACCTAAACCAGAGGGAAATCTAAGCAGTACCAGTGTTCCATGTCATCAATTTCATCACTTCATGACTAACCAGGATTCTTTATGTGACTTGGATGAAATTTCATAAATTTAACAGTATTCATATTTTTGTCAACTTGAAAAGTATTCTGTAAGTTCTTTCTTTACAAGCTGTATTTACTCAAGTATCTTAAAGCCAAAAAAATATATATCCAAGAAAGGGGAGAGGCGTCACAGCACAGAGCCTGAGACCCTTTTGCTAAGTCATGTTAAAGAAGCTGGGGGCAGAGATAGATTTCACCTAAGACCTGAATCACGGGGCAAAAGAGAATTTGCTTTTAACTTCAGGAAGGATGCCCAAGATGTTACTGTGATTTATAAAATTTCTTACTAAGAACCAAGAAGTCTAAAAAGTAATACAAAGAAAATGCAAATATTAAGGATACTCAATGAATCACTCGTTTCTAACAGCAGAAAAGCAGAAACCTGTCTCACAGAAAATCAGAGTTAATTAAAATGCATGAATTATATCTATACATGTCAATATTTTAAAAACATGGTATTAGGTGAAAAAAGTAGGTTACAAAGTATACAAAAAAATACAGTATCTACCTATGCAAAATTGCAAAACCCACACAACAGTAACATAGTGTGTGAGCATATACTCATATACTAAAAATGTAAAAACACACATGACTGAACACACTACCATTATGACAGCAGCTACTTGCCACATTCCTTTAAAAAAGAATAACAATTATGGCAAAAACATTGAGTTAGTCTTAGTGGTATATATGTATTTATACTATTTTACACTTCCCTATAGGTTTGGGTTATTTCATAATTAAAACGAAAACATGATGGGCACCTGGGTGGCTCAGTCCGTTAAGTGTCCGACTTTGGCTCAGGTCATGATCTCACAAGTCTGTGAGTTTGATCCCTATGTCGGGCTCTGTGCTGACAGCTCAGAGCCTGAGTCTGCTTTGGATTCTGTGCACCCCCTCTCTCTACCCCTCCCCCTCTCATGCTCTGTCTCGCTCTGTCTCTCAAAAATAAATAAATGTTAACAAAAAAAAATTAGGGGCACCCGGGTGGCTCAGTCAGTTGAGTGTCTGAGTTTGGCTCGGGTCATGATCTTGTTCGTGGGTTCGAGCCCCATGTCAGGCTGACGGCTCAGAGCCTGGAACCTGCTTCGGATTCTATGTCTCCCTCCTTCTCTGTGCCTCCCCTGCTCAGGTTTCCCTCTCTCTCTCAAAATAGATAAACATTAAAAAAATGTTTTTAATTAAAAAAAAAGAAAACAGCTAAGTGAAACACTAAGCTATAATACTTACCACTACATTTAAAAGATTATAGGAAGTTAAAAAAAATGCACCCTTTATTCATTAATTTTTAGTTGCTATTAATCCCTTTAATAAACTCAGTTTTCTGTCTCAGACCTCAGTAGACTATTGCAAAGAAGTCATGCTCAGTCTTTACACTATGTCCTAAGAGTTGTAGAGCTTCAGCAACTTCAACTGCCCCTTGCCCCCTCTCCCGTTCTTTCTCTTTTAATTAAATTAAATTAAATTAAGAAATTATTATAATTCCCAATTTACAAAGGATAAAACTAAGTCTTGGATAGGTTATATAATTTGTCCAAAATTATGTACCTAATAAGTGGCAAAACAGGATATGAAGCCAGACAATGTAATAATGGAGCCTATACTCTCAATCACTACCTGCCCTCCAGTAACTGACATCATATAGTTCTATGGTAGTCATCAAACACAGTTAATCTGCTTTCCAAATACAAACTTCCATCTGAAATAACTCAGAGTTAGAAAACTAAAGAAGCTTACTGAAGAAATCCACATACGGAGTTATAATTATAATGTAACAGTTAAAAAAAAACTATATGAACCAGCTTTATATATCTATACCTAAAAAGAAAAATATTAAAATGTTAAAGAGGAATATATAATACTAATGATAAACAAGATATTGATTTTTTTGATACTGTATTTTTCAGTTCTAAAAAACTTCCGTTTGAGTCTTGTATAATTATATTTCTCTGAGAATTCTTATCTTTTTATTCATGGTGGGTATATTTTCCTTTATATTGCTGACCCCACTTATAAAAAGCTGCTACAAAATGTTTGCTTGCAAATTCCAACATCTGGATCATCTCAGGGTTAGCTTCTGTTGTTTTTTCCAATTTTCTTGAAAAGTGATCACACTTTCCTGTTTGTGTGTGTGTGTGTGTGTGTGTGTGTGTGTGTGTGTGATAAAACACATTAATAATTACCATCGCTAACCACTTTTAACTGTGCAATTCATGCAGAATATTGTACAACCAATACCACCATCCATCTCCCAAAATTTTTATATCTTTGTAAATTGAAACCCCATACCCTTTAAATAATAGCTCCTCATTCTGATTCCTCATATGTGGAATAATTTTGGATTGTATCTTGGAAATTACGAATGTTATATTATAGAGGCCGTGGACATTTGTTACACTCTTTGAGTGAGTACTGATTTTTGTTTATTTTAGCAGTTAACTTGGTCGAGTTCAAAGTGAAAACTTTGTCTCTTTGGTGCAGCTCAAATTTCAGTTCAGTTCCTTTATACTCAGCTGTGCTGCTCTGAATGCACCTTGAGCATGTGTGGTTCAGGGGTCAACCAAAATTATTCACAGATCCTGAGGCTCCCCCACTATGACTCTCTCCTTTCTATAATTCTTCCTTTACTTTCCAACATCTATAGTTTCCCTGAACTATGTTCTCTACTTCCTCAGGCCAGAAGGACCTTGGGTTTTCTTTTGGAGTTTTAGCACCTGTGTGTAGTGCCAACTGTAGCCCATCCTCTTGGATAAAAGCCATAAAAGTGGCGACATTCCCTCTGTGCCACTCTCTTCTTCCAAGTGTTAATTTCCCTCCAGGATCTTACTGCTTTTCTTCACTTTTCTGAGACTTTGGGCATTTATTCATTTTTTGTATTTTTTCCAGAGTTGTTCTCTGTGGAGGGTCAGTCCAGCAGGAGCTAACTCGACATACTGAAAGCAGACTGTTGGCTTATTTGTAAATGAGTTTTCACACCAGGTAAAAATATTTTGAGGTATTAAAGAAGTTCATTACTCAATTATTCCTCAAGCCAACAAACGAACACAACATGCTCAATCTTATAAAAATTAACTTCGACATTTCCTATAACTAAATAATTCAATAACAATTCTGGGATGCTCACTAAGTTGTTCCACAGGGAATTCAGATCGACAAACAAATGTCAGGACTTCATGGCAAACCAGTCCCTGGGCACTGCCACAGTTCAGTCTTAAAGATGGCTAAAATAAATTAAATACAGAACATAAATTTTTTACAGTTAGCCCAAAGAAATCATTTTAGTCTCTCTCTCTTATTCAACAGGTATGAACCACACAATTTAAAAATGCTGTCAAGCAGATGGTGCTAAAAAGTGCCCCTTAATGCTTATTTTACCAATTCTCTCAACCCCCTTTTCTTAATGAGAGACTGAAGAGCACAACCCTAGAGACACTGTCATTCGCCTATTTTTACATTTAATCATTTAAAAACAATGAGTTACACAAAAATATATGCGAAAACTTGGTATATTTTCAGGGTGCCTCAGTGGCTCAGTCAGTTAAGCGCCCAACTCTTGATTTCAGCTCAGGACATGATCCCAGGGTCGTGGGATTGAGCCCCACATCAGAATCTACCCTGAGCTTGGAGCCTGTTTAAGATTCTCTCTCTCTATCTACCTCTGCCCCCCTCCCTTGCTCACACTCTGTATCTAAAATAATAAATGAATGAATGAATGAATGAATGAAAAATTTGGTGTATTTTCTAAACACTAATATGCCTTCACGAGTTGGTGGTGAAGTCTATTTGTGTTTATCAGAAATATTATTCTAAAATATATAATAGAACAGTTCAGAAGTTGAGCTCCAAAACTTCATTTAATAATACAGCTCAAGAAAAAAACATCTGGTACAAGCTACGTTGTCTTCAAATTCAAAACCTACGGAATATATTCTGTAATTCCTGAACAAAAAGTACCACTTTCCATTGTTTCTTTATAGCTATAAAGAGGACCAAAAACAGAACCTTTATTTAGCTTTATAAGACATAACTACTTTTGGTCTTGATTAACATACTGATTTTGTACTAATTTTTTATTAACCTAGAAGCTAGATACATTTAGAGTAGCCAATTCCAGGTGTTATAATGACTTTTACAATACCACATGTATTTAGAGAACACAGGGAGTTCTCAGGCTAAGATGGCGTTTTTATCAATAAACAAGAAACTTGCAGCAAAGATGTTTCATGACTCTCACCGCCCTTCTCATTCTATATGGCAAATCACTCCTTGTAAGTCCTTAGTCAAGAATCTCATCCTTCACAAAACGTTCTCTTATCTCTTACCTCCTTCCACTTCTGACTTGCAATAACTTTCTCCTCTGGAGTTCCACCATATCTTAACACCTCTATTACAGCACTTACCGCACCTATTTCATCGTTTAGCTGTTTTTCTCGCCTTTTCTCTTGACTAGAATGTCATCTCTCTGCACCACTACCTTCTAACATAGAACCTTACAGAAACCTAGTAATTGTGGAATGGACACACTAATGCATGAATAGACCTTGGGTGCTTCATCAAATTAAAGAAGAAGGTATCACTTAGGTAGACTAAGGTTTAGACTCTTACCTGTTTAGAGTTGGTTAAATACAATTTTGCTCCCAAATTTAAAATCTGCAATTTTACTAGATCATCTTCACTAGTGAAGCCTTTAGCCATCTTCCTCAAAACATCAGGGGCAATTTTAGGAACTCGTTCACAATTTTCTCCAATTAGCCAAAGAATACTTGCTCTAGCCACAGGAACCTAATATTAAAAGCAGATTATATAGTTACAAATAAGATAATCATACTCTCCTTAATGTTAACATAGAAAAGGTTTTAAATATTATAAAGGTTTTGCATCCATGTAATGGATATCTAGGAAGTGCCCTTTCAGTTATGGATTTTCTTCAGTTATCAAAAAATAAACACCCAGGAAAACATCATTAAAGGTGCTTTTAGAGATAATGCCTTAGAAAAGATTAACGGAGAAAAAAAAAAATCATTGGTCTAGTCTTGATTCTGTCAGCGATGTGCAAGTTCTTGGGCCAAAGTTGGCTGGCCATGCCCATTTGTTTATGTATTATTGGTGTAGCTTTTGCACTACAATAGCAGAGGTAAGCACAACTGACCTCTGAACAATACAGGTTTGCACTGCGGAGGGTCCACTTATATGCAGATTTTTATTTCAATAAACACAGTATAGTGCTGTAAATGTATTTTCTTTTCATTATGATCTTCATAATAACATTTTTTCTCTAGCTTATTTTATTGTAAGAATTCAGTGTATAATACATGTAACAAAAAAAAAACATGTGTTAATCAACTGTTTATGTTATCGGTAAGGTTTTCGGTCAATAGTGGGCAATTAGCAGTTAAATTCCGGAGGAGTCAAAAGTTAAATCTGGATTTTTGACTGTAGGAGGGAGGGGTCGGCACCCCTCACCCCTGCATTGCTCGGGTGTCAACTGTTGTCACAACAAAAACCATAAAGCTGAAAATATTAACTATCTAGCAACTTACAGAAAAGGTTTGCTGACCTCTGCTCTAGGGCACTTATTAATAAATAATAAACCTCAAGGCCCATAAAAATCATCTTGAGTGCTTATTAAAACTACAGGGATTTGGTACGAGGTCCAAAATAACAGTTTTGTTGTGGGGCTCAGGAATCCACATTTTATGAGGCATCATAGATGATTTCTGAGATAGGTGGTCTGCAAACCATGTTTTGAGAATGCAATGGTTAATGGAGAAAAAGGAATACATTCATTAAAGACTATGATTCTAAATCAAAGCTGCTCTTGTCCTCTAAGTATCTGCACCCACAACCCTGGGAATATATAAAACTGACGAGATCATCAAGGTCTGCTTATAAAATCATGAATCCTGGTCTATTAGGGAGAAGATAAATTTGTCCAATGTTGCACTTTGGCATTGTATTTTTTTTAATAAAGTACATTTCAATATAATTTGTTTCTTAAAAAAACTGTTTTAGTACAAATTGGAAACCTTCCATCAGTACCATTAAGACCAACATTTTAGAGTATGCAAATTAGTTTTATTACTATTTGTTTATATGTATCCTCCCTTACTCTAAAAGAGATTTGAAGGGGTATGTAAATTAGTTTCTGTGAACATTTTCACCTAGTACAGAAAATTTGTTTATAATAAATGCAAGAGCCAATGACTATCATTAAGAGGTAGCATCACAAGGAGAGATAATACTCTTCCTATGAAATCCTTTCCAATTCCTCAAATGAAGTCCTAATATTTTCACTATAGTTTCACAGCTGTATAGGGCACAACCATTAAAGAAGAAAGTGAGAATACAGACCTTTGCACAACTTAAATTTTATCACAATATCCACCATCTCAAATTCTTCCAAAACATCCATTTTATGAAATAGTATAAAATTATTAAAACACTCCTAAGTTGGGTATTTCGCCAGAAGGGAAATAAGGTCATCCAAAAGCTTTAAAATGAAAGTATATATTTTCAAATACGATGACAATAGCATTATCTTGAAATTAATATTAGAATAAGTTTAGTAAAAAAGATGAAATCACAATACTCATGTAAGAAGTTTAAGTACCAAGAATAAATAATAAGTATAAAACAAATGCTATTACAAATCTATTCATGAAGTATGACAAAAGTGATATCCTTACTGTACACTGATTTCTGGAAAGAAAGAGGCTATTTCTAATGTTCCAAAGGTTACACTGCATTAAGACCTTCCTCCCAATCTATTATTTTAAATTGGGCTAAAGAACAGTAATTGAGTGGTACATTAAATTTTCTGGTATGAAGCAATTCAAGTTGCCTGCTTTGATGACAGGTACCTCTAAATAAGAATATATGTGCAAATTCAGATTTCGGTTATGCTAGATTTACTTTTCTTAAATATTTTATTATACATTGCTGGTATAACAATTAGAATTCTAGGACATATTCCAACCTACTACCCCACTTTAAGTAATTTTCTTCTGGTAACGCAGTTACAATTGTTTTTTGCAATTAAAAAGACAATCCCAAAAGTTTTAAGAGATTCTGTATATTCCTATTCTTTAATATACTAAGATTAAAATAATATTTAAACACTGTAAACATTAATAATGCATAATTTAAAAGACAACTCTTTGGGAAAAAATGAAAATCAATACATTCTAACGCTCACAATGAAAATCTCAACATGGTGGTGTTAGAGGGCAGGGTAATACTCAGAGGTTCCAGAATTAAGGTAATAAAATTTCCAAGGAAACATAAAAAACTTTGAAAACTTTTCCACAACAAGAAATAATATCAATATAAATGTATTTATTCCAAATTTTTGGTGATGGCAATTTTTTTTAAAAGCTTAGAAAATCAACAAACACACTGTTTTTGTGCATTTGGCTGGAATCAGAATCATAAGATTTTCAGATTCCAGTCATATCTTTCTCTTCCAGTTATGTTCCAGAACTCTCCTTCGTACATCACCGATACTATGATTCATGTATGTATCATAGTATCAATGGTCTTTCAAAGATTTAAAGCAACCAAAAAAAGAGCAAGATAGAAAATTAGTCACTTTTTGTTCTCCATGGTCTTCTCAACCACAGAATAAACAGGACACTGAACTAAAACCAAACTGATAATATACTCACACAAATGCTCTGATTATTAACCTCTGCTTTTTCAATATTTCAAAGACAAGCTGGATTGTAAATGACTTTGATTCTTTATTCTGAATGCCCTGAACAAGTGCTTAAGTGCACTTTTTAAACCTTCTACGAGAAGGCAGTTTCCACTGCCATTTTAACCCAGTAACTTAGTTGCAAAAACAAATAATGATTCCTAGCTGACCACAGCAGTTACAGAAAGACATCTAGAATGATTTTACAGATCACTTTGTAAGCAGTTCAATTTAAAAGCTATTGTGTTTCGACTCTAGCCACTGCACAATGCAACAGTGTAAAATAAATCCTGCAAAAACATCAATTTTATGTATCTAAATTTGTCAAAGGCAAAATCAGTAGATATCTAAACAAACTGCAGACAAATAGCAAATGAGATCCAATAATCTGTATCAGGACTCAGTAGGCATTAATACTTTAGTATGAATTAAGTTGGGGCAGCAGGGCAAGTGTAGTTACCTTGTGACACGGCAGGCATTCAGTGAGGCACTAGGGCACTGAGTACATAAAGTACTATTTCAAAATTACTCAGTAGTCTTCACAAAATAACATCTTTTAATTATTCTTTTATGATATTAACTCATCTGTCCCATTAAACACTACGTGTAACCCTGGTTCAACAATCTTCATGTAGCATGCATTTTATTCTGGAAGGACTTTGCTCCAAAAGCAGTATTTAATACACACAAAGGATATTCCAAAGAATAAAATATTCACAATCAGAATATATAAGTTGACTGCACTACAGACCTATATCTTATTCAATTTGAATTTAAAAGTAGAATTAATTTAAATTTTAGTGTTCATGTGTTTAGCTATGTCACTTAATAAATAGCAAATGGGATCTAAGTCTTGAATACAACAAAATCCAAGTTTCTTTTTTTAAAAAATTATATAGCCAACATCTACTGAGTTCTCACCATGTGTCTGCACTATTTTTAAGACTTTACCTGTTTTCGGACACAAAAACAGACACTCAGATCAATGGAACAGAACAGAGAACCCAGAAATGGACCCACAAATGTATGGCCAACTAATCTTTGACAAAGCAGGAAAGAATATCCAATGGAATAAAGACAGCTTCTTCAGCAAGTGGTGCTGGGAAAACTGGACAGTGACACACAGAAGAATGAACCTGGACTACTCTCTTACACCATACACAAAAATAAACTCAAAATGGATGAAAGACCTAAATGTAACACAGGAAGCCATAAAAATCCTTGAGGAGAAAGCAGGCAAAAACCTCTTTGATCTTGGCCGCAGCAACTTCTTACTCAACACATCTCCGGAGGCAAGGGAAACAAAAGTAAAAATGAACTATTGGGACCTCATCAAAATAAAAAGCTTCTGCACAGTGAAGGAAACAATCAGCAAAACTAAAAGGCAACCAACAGAATGGGAGAATATTTGCAAACTATCAGATACAGAGTTAGAATCCAAAACCTGTAAAGAACTTATCGAACTCAACACCCAAAAAACAAATGATCCAGTGAAGAAATGGGCAAAAGACATGAATAGACACTTCTCCAAAGAAGACATCCAGATGGCCAACTGACACATGAAAAAATGCTCAACACCATTCATCATCAGGGAAATACAAATCAAAACCACAATGGGATATACCACCTTACACCTGTCAGAATGGCTAACATTAACAATTCAGGCAACAGCAGATGTTGGCAAGGATGCGGAGAAAGAGGATCTCTTTTGCATTGTTGGAAGCAATACAAGCTGGTGCAGCCACTCTGGAAAACAGTATGGAGGTTCCTCAAAAAACTAAAAATAGAACTCCCCTACGACCCAGCAATTGCACTACTAGGCATGCATCCAAGGGATACAGGTGTGCTGTTTCGAAGGGACACATACACCCCCATGTTTATAGCAGCACTATCAACAATAGCCAAAGTATGGAAAGAGCCCAAATGTCCATTGATGGATAAATGGACAAAGAAGATGTGGTATATATATATAATGGAGTATTACTCAGCAATCAAAAAGAATGAAATCTTGCCATTTGCAACTACACAGATGGAACTGGAGGGTATTGTGCTAAGTGAAATTAGAGAAAGACAAATATCATATGACTTCACTCATATGAGGACTTTAAGACACAGAGCAGATGAACATAAGGGAAGCAAAAAAAATATAAAAACAGGGAGGGGGACAAAACAGAAGAGGCAAATATGGAGAACAAACAGAGGGTTACTGGAGGGGTTGTGGGAGGGGGGATGGGCTAAATGGCTAAGGGGCATTAAGGAATCTACTCCTGAAATCATTGTTGCACTATATGACAACTAATTTGGATGTAAATTAAAAAATAAAATTAAACATACATACATACATAAATATAAGACTTTACCTGTTTTCTTAGTCTGTTATCATAAAAACCTTAGAAAGCAAGATGTACCATTATTCCCACTTGATATACAAGGAAACAGGGCACAAAGGAGTTAAGAAACTTGCCCAACATCTTACAGTTCGTCAGTGGTAGAACTAAGACCAGAAGTCCAAATAAAACCTGGAATCCACAGTTCACCATAGCCATTGGGCAGAGACAAAATAAGTGTACTATACTAGGAAAAATACCAGCCAGCAAAACAAGAAGACTGGTTCTGGTCCTAGACTGATCATGTATATCATGGAGACAGATAACTTCACATCAGTGGGCCTCATTTACTCATTCATCAAACGAAGTATTCCCCCTTTGGCCATGTCCTTTGGCCACAGTGTACAATGGCTCCCTTATAGGCTAGATGTAGGTTTGTCATATGTGGCCTTTATTATGTTGAGGTATGTTCCTTCTACAACCAGTATGTTAAAGGTTTTTATGTGCTTTTTATCTTTCACCTTATTGCTGTGATATATTATATTTATTGATTTGCACGTATGAAACCAGTTTTGCATCCTAGGGATAAATCCCATTTGGTCATGACGTATAATCCTTTTGATGTGTTCCTGGAGCACCTGGGTGGCTCAGTCAGTTGAGTGTCCGACTTCGGCTCAGGTCATGATCTCGTATTTCTTGAGTTTGAGCCCCGCATGGGTCTCTGTGCTGATGGCTCAGAACCTGGAGCCTGCTTCAGATTAAGTGTCTCCCTCTCTCTCTCTGCCCCTCCCCCATTCACACTGTCTCTCAAAAATAAACATTAAAAAAAATTTTTTTAAATGTGTTCTTGAATTCAAGGTGCTAATATTTTGTTGTAATTTTTCATCTATATTTATCATGGATATTAATCGATAGCTTTCTTTTCTTGTGGGATCCTTACTTGCTGTTTCTTAACTTTTTTCATATCTTTTCAAAGAATCAGCTCTTGGTTTTACTGATCCTTTCTATTACTTTTCTGGTCTCTATTTCACTTATTTCTGCTGTGATCCTTCTTATTTTCTTTCTTCCGTGAGCTTTGGGGTTTATTTTGTTCTTTTTCTAGTTCTTTGAGATGTAAAGTTAGGTTGTTTTTTGAGATCTGCTTTCTTTCTTTCTTTTTTTTTAGGTTTTAACCACTTTTGTAAGTTTTATCTTCTTTTTTTTTCCTTTATTCTTTTTAATTTTATTTTTAAAAATTTACATCCAAATTAGTTAGCATATAGTACAACAATGATTTCAGGAGTAGATTCCTTAGTGCCCCTTACCCATTTAGGTCATCCCCCTCCCATAAGCCCTCCCGTAACCCTCAGTTTGTTCTCCATAGTTATGTCTCTTCTGTTTTGTCCCCCTCCCTGTTTTTATATTATTTTTATTTCCCTTCCCTTATGTTCATCTGTTTTGTTTCAAAGTCCTCATATGAGAGAAGTCATATGATTTTTGTCTTTCACTGACTAATTCCACTTAGCATAATACCCTCCAGTTCCATCCACGTAGTTGCAAATGGCAAGATTTCATTCTTTTTGATTACTGAGTAATACTCCATTGTATATATATACCACATCTTCTTTATCCATCCATCCACCGATGGACATTTGGGCTCCTTCCATACTTTGGCTATTGTTGATAGTGCTGCTATAAACATGGGGGTGCATGTGTCCCTTTGAAACAGCACATCTGTATCCTGTGGATAAATGCCTAGTAGTGCAGTTGCCGGGTTGTAGGGTAGTTCTATTTTTAGTTTTTTGGGGGAACCTCCATACTGTTTTCCAGAGTGGCTGCACCAGCTTGCATTCCCAGAGATCTGATTTCTTAATATGTGTGTTCATTGGTATAATCTTTCCTCTACAATTGCTATAAAGTTTCAAACCACTTTTCCTGCATACCATAGTATTTGATACATTGTATTTTCATTTTCACTTGTTTCAAGATAATTTTTTCCTTCTGATTTCCTCTTTGACTCAATGGTTGTTTCAAAGTGTGCTGTTTAGTTTCCATATATTTGTAGATCTTTTCACCTTCCTCTTATTTTTTATTTCTAGCTTCATACCACTGTGGTCAGAAAAGACAGCTGCTATGATTTTAAGCTTCTTACGCAAATATCAAAGCTACTCTCTTAACCCCTACACCTCTCATACACAATCTATGAGAAGTCCTGGCTTTGATAACTGGAATCAATATTAAGAGTAGATACAAAGACAAAGGCACTCTCTGCTGAGAAATGTGGTGGGAGCTCAGATGCTAACACATTTCTGTGAGTCTTACTCTTAGCTTTAAAATAATTATATAACTGCCTTGCAAGCTTTACTAACACCTTGAGGGGAAAGAAAATTTCATCACCAGAGATATTAAAAATTGGTCCTGATAGGCTCCAAATCTTGCCTTGAACCACACAAATATGACCCCTCTTAAGAACATCAGAGTACATATCACCCCAACTTCAAAGAAAAAAATAATACATTTCCCCCAAACTACAACTCCATTAGTTACAGAACATTAGTTTTTAACTTTAACCACCAATGAAGGGACACAATGGAGAAGAGTTTGAAGGAAAACCAGACAGAAGCCATGGAGAATGTTTCAAAAGGGAAGAAGCAGTATATGAAGTCAAATGTTAACAAAAGATCATGAAAGACAAATGAACAGCAAATTATCCACTGGGTTTAATAAGAAAACAGTGAGTGACCCTGGCAAAGGCAGTATTAGTGGACTAGTGGGGAGGCAAAATCAGACTGTGACAGACTGAGGAGTGAGTTTTAGATCAGGAAATAAAATTCTTTTCAAGTAATTCTTCAAAAAAACCTTAAGTTTTAAAGGTAGAAGGGAATGAAATAAGACCTAATAATAATGACAGCAGACACTTATGTAGTACCTATGTGCCAGAAACATCCTTAAGAGCTTTATATATATTAACTAATATAATGTTTATAAAATATGAGAGGTTGTCTTTTTTTTTCCACTATCATTTCACAGATGGTTAAAGTATAGAAGTTTTAATGGAAAAACACAGAGATGGTAAGTGGTGGAGCCAAGATTAATATTTGGTTTTAATTCTTTAAGTACAATTTTATGATTTATAGAAAACTTGGAAGAAAAATAAACAGAGGTTTTGAGTACTCTTCACACAGATTCCCCAAATGTTATCAGCTTACTATATATTTGCTTTACTTTTCCATACATACACAGATATTTTGCTTTCTAAATTGGTAACAAGTTGTAGACTTGCCTTTCAACACCAAAATACTTCGGTGCAAACTTCATAATAAAAGGAATGCTCTTACATTACTACAGTAAAATGATTTAAAAATTAGGAATTTAAACAGTGAACCAATACTCTTATCTAATCTACAGATCTTATTGAAATTTTTCCATTTTTCCCTACCAAGTCCCTTATAGCAAAAGAAAATTAAAAGTATGTGTAGCATTAAGTTGTCATATCCTTTTAATCTCTTTTAATGTGAAAAAGGTCCTGAATTTTTCTTTATATTTCATGATACTGGCATTTTTAATGAGTGCAAGCCAGTTATTTTGTAGTATACCTTCATCTGAGTTTGTCTCATGTTTCCTCTTGATTGTATCCAAGTTATTCATTTTTGGCAGAAATGCAACAGACCTGAAGCTGAGTTCTATTCAGTAGGTCATATCAGAAGGTATTTGATCCCATTGCTGGCAATGTTAACTATGTTCATTTGGTTCATGCAGCACCTGTCAGGTTTCTCCATTGTGAAAGTCAAAAATCATTAACTTATGCTTCATAATGAAGTATCTTATGAGGGTATACTTTGAGACTGTACAGATATCCTCTTACTACTCAAACTTTCACCCCCTAGTTTTTAGCATTGCTTGATGATTCCTACCTGAATCAATTATTGTTGTGATAGCTTGCAAATGGTGATATTCCAATTCCATCATGCCTTTCATATTTATTAGTTGTTTTGCATTCTAAGAAAGAGCTTCCCTTTCTCTCATTCATTCATTCATTCATTCATTCCAGTGTGGACTCAAGAGAGTCTTACCCTATTCAATAGGCCATAATTCTTTTACTGTAGTTTATTTTGTTGTTCAAATTGACCAGTGAGAACCCCTTCGAGCTGGCTCTTTGTCTTTTTGACATATCTCCATCATTCTGTGAGCATTTCCTCGCTTTTTAAAGCCCAACAATATGTTCCAAGATCATCTTGCTCTTCCCTTGCCCTAGTTCTGAAACCAGTCATTTCTCTAAGCAGCCCTGGTTTCCTTTGAGTGGTGAATGGAATTTAAAAACCAAGGTCTACCATAAAAAAGGAATGCAGTACTACATTCTAGAACATGCACAAACCTTGAAAATATGCTAAGTTAAAGAAGCTAGACACAAAAGGCCACTTGTTATATGATTCCATTTATATGAAATATCCAGAATAAGCAAATCCATAGAGACAAAGTAAATTACTTTGTCAAGAGCTGGAGTAAAGGGAGAATCAGGAGTTTGAGCCATGGGATTCTTTTTTTATTATTATCTTCTATTTTTTAAAATTTACATCCAAATTAGTTAGCATATAGTGCAACAATGATTTCAGGAGTAGATTCCTTAATGCCCTTTGGCCATAATTTAGCCCATCCCCCCTCCCACAACCCCTCCAGCAACTCTCAGTTTGTTCTCCATATTTATGAGTCTCTTCTGTTTTGTCCCCCTCCCTGTTTTTATATTATTTTTGTTCCCCTTCCCTTATGTTCATCTGTTTTGTTTCAAAGTCCTCATATGAGTGAAGTCATATGATTTTTGTCTTTCTCTGACTGACTAATTTCACTTAGCATAATACCCTCCAGTTCTATCCGTGTAGTTGCAAATGGCAAGATTTCATTCTTTTTGACTGCCGAGTAATACTCCATTGTGTGTGTGTGTGTGTGTGTGTGTGTGTGTGTGTGTGTGTGTGTATGTCTGTGTATACATACACACACACACACCATCTT
This sequence comes from Panthera tigris, assembly GCF_018350195.1. NCBI lineage: Eukaryota > Metazoa > Chordata > Mammalia > Carnivora > Felidae > Panthera > Panthera tigris. The sequence goes on from NC_056660.1 coordinate 141,428,795, forward strand.
CTTTATCCATCCATCCATCGATGGACATTTGGGCTCTTTCCATACTTTGGCTATTGTTGATAGTGCTGCTATAAACATGGGGGTGGCATGTGTCCCTTTGAAACAGCACATCTGTATCCTGTGGATAAATGCCTAATAGTGCAGTTGCTGGGTTGTAGGGTAGTTCTATTTTTAGTTTTTTGAGGAACCTCCATACTGTTTTCCAGAGTGGCTGCACCAGCTTGCATTGCCACCAACAATGCAAAAGAGATCCTCTTTCTCTGCATCCTCACCAACATCTGTTGTTGCCTGAGTTGTTAATGTTAGCCATTCTGACAGGTGTAATAAGGTGGTATCTCATTGTGGTTTTGATTTGTATTTCCATGGGATTCTTTTATTAGAATGATGAAAACACACTGGAATTACACAGGAGTGATGATTGCACCATCTTATGAATATACCAAAACCCACTAAATTATATAAGAGTGAATTTTATGGTATAAAATTATATCTCAATTAAAAAAACAAAACAAGATCTGGGCACTAGCTTTGCTCATTTGTATTCGAGTATTATGCATGTAGCCCCTCTCAAAGGACAACTTAAGAAATAGATGTTTGTATATCCAATATATGCATTCAAATCTATACATATAAACGTGGGTAGACACATACACACATGCATTTAAACACTCACATACATCTAGAATATAAAAACTTATGAAGTTTACACTGCTATCTCCAATTCCAATCTAACACTACAGCATTTATTGCATCCTTCCCCTTTTTCAGATTTGTAATTCCCTTCCACAACAGTGTCAAATCTTAGAAGCAGGATGTGAATCCAGATAGTTAAGGTTTCTTAGCCACTATACGTTAAGATATCCATTTATTTTAACACTATAATTTACTGACAAATATCTAGTTAAAATTCAGGAAAGATCGCTTAATTGGTACTCACAGTGATACTGTCCAAGAGTTTAGCCATATGTTTAATAATTTCACCATGTTGTGCAGGTTGCATTTGCAGTAATTTCTTAATAACAACCACACTTTCAGCAACAACTATTTCTGAAAAAGACAGAGATCATTCATATTACATACGTGTAATGCAATTCAAAGGCAATATTCTTGGTCAAATGTAAATTTAAATTAACAAAATATTATACGTGTCTTAATGACGAGGTGAAAACTATAACCAGGAATAAATTTCCAAATTTTGGGGGTTCACACTGTTTTAAGCAGAAGAGTACACTTAAATTTCTAATCTCTGCTGTTGCCTCCTAGCTTCTGATACCCCTTTTCAATACCTGCCTCTTTGAGTCAAAAAAGGAAAGTGAGGTTCAATTTTGCTACACACCATAATGTTCAAGTGTCTGGTTTTTAACTATAGCTTTCAAATACTTGATTTCTACCACAGTGTGGTAATTAAGTATTTATACAGTTCTTTGATTCCTATCAATTATAAAGTGGTAATCAAACACCTACAATCTAAGTAACTTTTTTCCAATTCTAAAGAAAACAGCAAACTAAAAACAAAAATTCCTTAAGTGGTATGTCCAGACAAGTGAGTAGTAAGGATCATCAGTAGTAAGAAAGGTGTTACTATAGAAATAACAGACTTCAAAGCCAGAAAGAGTAGGTTTATGCACTGGAATGTCTCCATTTGTTGCATGAATCCACTCTCTGCCTTTTGTGACCTACTCTGTGCCCACAGAGGTTGACCTCTGTGGACTGCATCAACCAGACTCCCTTACCCCTGGCTTCCAGCTGTGTTTAGCTGATAGGAAGCACCAGCAGGAGATCAAGGGCAGGAGGAGAGCATATTTGCTATCCTCGCTCTCTCTACTGCAAGGCCTCCCTTGGCAGTGCATGCATTCCTCTTCGGAGAGTTTCAGTTCCTGGGAGTGGCTCTCTCCTGCTGAGTCTGGTCCCACTCCTCACACCCCTTCCCTTCAATTCTAGATCTGATAAAGGGGCTTCCCACTGTTGCTAGCCCGTTAGCTCCAACGTGTTACGTCATACCTTCTTGGTTTCCCTTAATCCTGCCCACACCTTATGGGTAGTTCCTTCATTAAATTCTCTTCAATCTTTCCTTTTAAGTGTGCCATCTGTTTCTTGCCAGGGCCTTACTAATATAATAATTGGCAGTGGGAGTGGCTCCAAGGAAGCAGATCCTCAAACGGATTCTGAGACTCAGTTATCAAACTTAAGTGGCTAATCACTGGTCCAGAGTTGCATTTATGGTGGCACCAGCAGAGAATTGTTGTTGAACTAGGCAGAGCACCTGAACTTATGGAATGAATCTTGCATAAACAATTATTAATGCTAGTGATGCCAAAAAAATAAGTCAACAATGCCTTCACTTATTACTTTGACATTTTTTATTAATAGGGCTTCATGGATATTAGAGCTTCCCTTGGCATACACAACAAAGATTTATTTCAATATCATACTGAAAATACCAAGATTTGTGTTTATTCTTTTCCCTGAAATATATTTTCTTATCTAGCTCCCTTTAAGAATATAAGTGAAATTTTTATCACTCTAATCATTATTAAATATACATATTTCAAACTATATATACCTTTTTCTCCAGTGGAATGATAAATCAGTGTTTATACAGTGCTTCAGTTTACAAAATGATGTATTTCTTTCTCTACTCATGGTAACATATGGTAGGTATCTTATTATCATTATTTTAAAGATGAAGAGAGAAATGGACTAGAATTATATGACTTTGTCCAGAATTCAAACTCAGAACGTGAATGTACAATTTTACTTCAAAATTCTAAGTTACTACATACAGCTATTACTTTTATAAAGACTACTGCTTTGAGCTTTGATGCAAACAAAGATTAAGATCCTGCTCTTGTCAAACTTACATTCTAGTAAGAAAATTTAAATGGTTATATAAGTAATTACGATGCAAAGTAAAATATGGTAAATGTGGTTTTAAGAATCTACAGTATAAAAATTTATATTTTTAAAATATATTATAGCAAAACTAGACTAAGAAAAAATATTGTATAATTTTAATTATCCACATGCAGAGGCAGGATTGGCTACAGTTGATATATATATTTGGCATCATTTATCTTTCGTGCTGTATTACTTTCCTATTACCACAAACTTAAAGGCTTACAATAATACACATTTAGCATCTTACAGTTCCGGAGTCAGGAGTTAACAGTTTAGCCCTTATGGGGCTAAAAGCAAGGTGTCAACAGGACCATCTCTATGCGGGTTCTAGGAGAAAATCCATTTTTTGCCTTTTTCCAACCTCTACAGACTGTCTGCATTCCTTGGCTCAAGGCCCCATTCCAGCAATGGCATCACTTACAATCTGTGCTTCTGATATCTGACTTTGTTGACCTTCCTCCTTTGCTTAAGAGGATGCTTTTGACTTCCATCTCAAGAATCTTAATCTCGGCAAAGTCCCTTCTGCCAGTTAAGATAGGATATTCGCAGGTCCTGAGCATAAGGACCCGGACGTCTATGAGGGAGGCATGATTCTGTCTACCCCAAGTGCCTTCTTATCCCTTCCTGTAATCACACCATACTTTTCCTTGATACTATCTCCTGTTTTTCCAAGATTCCAGGACTGTGGTGCTGCTCTATCCAAAGCACAAAATGATCCTGTGTTCTGACCTTTCCAAGCTTTTTCCTTGTCCTTAACAAAACTTAATGGCCCTTACTCTAGAAGTACAACCTACTATTTTTTAATTTTATTTTATTTTGATAAGAACAGTGAACATGAGATCTACCCTTGTACCAAACTTTATTTATTTTTTGACGTTTATTTATTTTTGAGAGACAGAGAGAGATAGAGCATGAGCAGAGGAGGAGAAGAAAGAGAGGGAGACACAGAATCCGAAGCAGGCTCCAGACTCTGAGCTGTCAGCACAGAGCAAGAGACAGGGCTCGAACCCACGGACTGTAAGATCATGACCTGAGCCAAAGTCAGATGCTTAACCGATTGAGCCACCCAGGTGCCCCGCCCCTCATACCAAACCTTAAAATGTACAATACATTGTTGTTGACTATAGGTACAATGTTGCACAGCAAATCTCTAGAGCTTATTCAACTTGCTTAATTAACTGAAACATTAGGTTTGCTGTTTAGTAATTGCCCATTTCCCTTTTCCTCCATCTCCTGGCACTGCCATTCCACTCTCTGATTCTATGAATTTGACTATTTTAGGTATCTCACACCAGTGGAATCATTCAGTATTTGGCTTTTTGTGGCAGGCTTATTTCATTTAGCATGTGTTCCAGGTTACTATAGTCTACTATTATACTCATTTTGCAAATGAAGAATCTGAAGCACAGGGAGATTGAGTAATTTATTCAAGATAACATTAACACTCAAACACAGGTAGTCTAGTTCTGCATACAAGCAGATAGCTCACCATAAACTAACTGGTCAGTATACAAAAGGACTATAATACATGTTTTTTATATTACTGTTTTCATCTATTAGACTGTTAACTCTGTAAAGGGAAGAACCTTTTTTTATAGGCTGAATGAGTACCTCATTCATCTATTCAACATTTACTAAATACCCCAACTGATTCGTTTTCAATAAATTTTTACTGAAATATATAAAACTAAATGAAACACAAAGTAGTCCTCTGCCCCAATCCTTTTAGTTTACAGTAGATGGTAAGGTTATTTAGGCAAGCAAATTTTGCTAATGTATTACCTGAAGTAAGTTAACTTACAGAATTAAATTATCTTAAGCCAACTGAAATGCAGATTTCTCATAAAGATCCTTGAGAAATTATCAAATTAACCTTAGTGATGCTGAACTATTTTAGGCAAGCTTCAAGTCAGCCTTGAAAAGCCCTCTCCATGTCAAGAAGAGAGAACATAAAAAAATAAAAAGCGAAAACAAAAATCTACACATCTAAAAACAATATGTTGAATATAGGCAAAAAAGAATGGAGCTGAAATGTTGCACCTATGGTTTTAAGATACATTATCTGAAGAGATGATGAGGTATTTGAATTAACAGAAAATCAAGAATCACAGATCCCTAGAGCCTCAAAAGATCTTAAGAGATTTTAAAGAAACTGAGCCCTCATTCTTGATACCTATTCCTAAAAGCAGATCTTTTAATAGGAGAAAAAAAGGGGCTCTATTGTCAGGAACGGTCACTATAAAGCTAAAAATACTAATACTTTCTTGAATGCTACTGATTTTAATATGAATATTCTCTTTATTTGTTTTACCAGTTACTTTTATTGAGGTGTCCAAACTACAAAAGTGTAGCTCATATAATAAATAATCAAAGAATCAGATACTATAGGCTAATGATGATTATGTAACCAGAATCAGGACACTATGATTTAAGTTTCTTAATATTCAAACTGTAGGAAAAAAGCCATGTTGTAAGGATAGTTTTGATTTACCAAAAACAAAAGTCTAAACATTAAAATATGAGAGTTTAAATTAGTAAATCCTCCTACCTTTAAGAGTGAACATAGATTATATTTGTCCCCCATTATCTAATTATAAAACAATCTATTCTTCCCTTCAAAGTGTTATAAAGATAGAATATTCGTCTTTTAAATTAAAGTCAATAAAAAATATTGTTCAAGACTTTAATATATTATAAAGCTGAAGTAGAGATAATTGCTTTAAAATACACAACTTGCAAATTTCACATGAGAAAAAAGGGTCAAAAACTAAAATTCAGAAACCTTGAATATTCTTTTGTATTTAAAAGAACTAATGAATATTCTAAATAATTTGTAGTACTTTTTATATGTAACTAAATTTTAAAAGAATAATTTACCCTGGAAAACTTTGGTTCATCACCTTTAATGTTCTGGAGATACTTTCCCAAGAAAAGCACTACATAAAACCAAACAGAAAGTCATTATTAAGATATAGGAAATAAAACATGTTTTTCAACTCACACTTAAAGTGTGACATAGAAACTGAGAAAGGGGCACCTCGGTGGCTCGGTCAATTGAGTGTCTGACTTCGGCTCAGGTCATGATCTCACAGCTTGTGAGCTCAAGCCCCACATCAGGTTTGGTGCTGTCATCCGCGCAGAGCCCGCTTTACATCCTCTGTCACTCTCCCTCTCTGTCCCTCCCCTGCTTGCGCTCTCTCTCTCTCAAAAATAAAGACAACATTAAAAAAAAAAGAAATAGAGACAAAAAGGATGCTATCACTAAATGTAAGGGGGGCCCAGGTGGCTCAGTTGGTTAAGCATCTGACTTTGGCTCAGGTCATGATCTCACGGTTTGTGAGTTTGAGCCCCATGTCTGGGTCTGGGCTGAGAGCTCCGAGGCCACTTTGGATTCTCAGTCTCCCTTTCCCATTTACATGCACAGTCCTTCTTTCTGTGTGTCTCAAAAATAAACATTAAAAAAAATACAAGTAGAAATGGGCAAAATGACTGACATTTAAAACTTAAGCGCCTCTAGTTACCTTCTACAGTCATATTTTTTAAGAATCTATTTCCTTGATAATTTTTGTTGTCACTTATTTAGAATTTTAATATTGCATGTAGATAAATGTTCTACCCATCATATTATCTTGAGTTTGCAGGATTAAGGTTTATAATTTTATGTTCACAATAAAAAAAATCACTCTTACTCGGGGCTAAATTTTGTTTCAATAATATCCTTGGAAGTACTTATCACAATGTTACAGTTTTCTAAAGAGATCTACATGTAGGAATAGATAATTAGGGATAACAGAATTATTGTCATGAAAATATACATAATAATATAAATAAAGTATAAATATAAAATGTATTCAAGTTTCTTATGTTTCAATATGCTTGCTATGTCTAAATATGATGTAATTATACTTAGAATTCCACAAATAATTTCAATGATTTTACACAAAAAAATTAAGCTTTTCTTAAAAAGAATCTCTTGTTTTAATCAAATATACAATCATAATAAAAATCTTCTAAATAGATTATTATAAAGGTGAAAGTGACTAATATTTCTTTCTCCAAAGGGCTTCACTTTCTAAAGCCATACCATAGAAATAACTGACATTTTACCGCAGAACAATATGAAACCTAGATTATGCATTTTACTGGTTATCACCTATCCAGTTTTACAATATGTTTACATGTTGTCTGACTTAACAACATGAAGTGCTTTCAAACTAATGACTGTTAAGTCAAGTTTAATCCTGAATATGAAATTATTAGATGCATTTTTAGAACAAACCTTTGAAGATACACAATAAACATACTTTTTTGATCTAGCCACTTCTCCATGCTATAGTCATTTGCCTGCTTTTAGCACCCTCTGCAGGTGAACCAATATTATATATGACTTCTATGTCATTAAAAGCAGTAAAACAGAACCTTTGTGGAAAGGGTATAATGAAGGTGATTAAATTGTGAAGAAATAAAATAAAACACACTTTCTTAGTTCTTGTTTAAGGAGAAACAAACACTGTTTCCAAGTTAGTTATCTAATTTACTAAAACAACGACAAAGAAGTGTGTGTGGGTCTTTGTATTTCAAAGATAAAATGCTACTTTCATCATGACCATGCTATTGACATACAGGAAACACTAAAATGAGATGTTAAAAAATGTTACAATATGAAGAACATGCCAAGAATATTCAAAGGATAAATTTCTTGAAGTAAAATGACATTGTTAACTTACCATCTCTGTTGGACAAGAGACATACCAGGCCATTGAGGCATGTGTCTGTGACTTCTGAGATGTTGGTTGCACATCTGCCTATAGTTTGAATAGTGGCTGCTGCAAATTCTTTATCCTGGCTTTTCACATAGGTCTAAAAAATACCATTTCAATTAGTTTATACTTTAGGGTACTAACAAGTGAACAAAAAGAACCCTATTGTATTAAGCTTTGTCAGAAATGAAAATTTTATAATACATAACACAATATTCTCATTTATATGCGCAAGAGGTCCAAATGATGACTTAGCTTAATTAAATTTTGTTTTTCACTTAAACAATGTGCCTTAGAAGAGGCGCATTTTCAAGCCAGGTTCATTCACCTGTGGCCACAGAGGCTTGTGATTCCAAAACAGATAGTGGGGAGCAGTCACCCAAAGACAGCAATTAGTTTAAGTGCAAGGTTGAAAGAGATGATGAGAACTCTCTCTTTGGAGGTTTCAGTTCATTTAACCAGCAGCATCTGTGAATCTATGAAAAAAAGGGTTGCTTTTTCAGAGACACTAAATCTAAAGTTGGGAGAAGAGGAGGAAAAGGACAAATATACCACTGACAAACATTTTACTTCCAAAATGGTATTTGAATGTAATAAAACTACAATAGCTACAGTGAGTAGTTCAGTAAAGACTTTATATATATTCATTTTGTAACAAAATGCCACAGTTTTGAAATAGATTTTCTTTAAAAGAACGTTTTGAAAATATAGTGTAGGGGCATCTGGGTGGCTCAGTTAAGCAACCGACTCTTGATTTCATCTCAGGTCACGATTTCATGGTTTATGGGATCAAGCCGCCCATCAGGCTCTGCGCTGAGTGTGGAGACTGCTTTGGATTCTGTGTCTCCGTCTCTCTTGGCTCCTCCCCTGCTCTCTCTCTCCCAATAAATTAATAAAACTAAAAAAATTTTAAAAATATAAATGTAAACTATATATTTATATAAACTTAAAAATAACTGATTTAATAATAGAAAGTTAAAAGATCTTTACAAAATTTACTATAACCCTAACGAATTTCACTTTGATTATAAATTTCTTAATTTAAAATTCAGCTTTTATTGTTTACAGAAATGAGTATACTTTAAATATGCATATTTATATATTATATGTAACAGAATTTAAAATCCCCTGTTCGACTGAATTTTTTTTAAATTTTTTTTTTTTTTAAATAAGCTTTGCGCTCAACGTGGGCTTAAACTTACAACCCTGAGATCAAGAGTTGCATGTTCTACTGACTGAGCAAGCCAAGTGCCCCTCAATGGAATTTTTTTTTCTTTTAAGTAGGCTTCAAGCCCAGTGCAGAGCCCAATGTGGGGCTTGCACTCACGGCCATGAGATTAAGACCTGAGCTGAGATAGAGACTCGGATACTTAACTGACTGAACTACCCAGGCGTCCCTCAAGTGAATTTTTAAAAAAAAGACTGCCAACCTCAAATGAGAAGAACATAATGTACAATTAACACTGGTTCTCTAACATGCCAACGAGGATGTACATTTAAATGGTGCCAAAGAGAAAAACCTAAGAATATCTAAAACCGTACAAATTTTGTGAAAATAGTACAAATAACAGGATAAATACTAAAGAAATAAATAAAACAAATTCTCTTAGTTCCATGGAGGAGAGGTCAATTGTATTTAAAACTGTTTCCCACTTGATGACCTAATTTCCTCAATCAGAATACGTCATTAGAAAAATTCTCTATTTTACTCAAAAAATTACTATTGTAAGTAAACTGAACATATCTATAAACATAACCCATAAAACACACAAATGAGGTACAAATATTAACAGTGATAAAAAGTGGATACATAAAGAATGTATTAGAAAGTCTGACTAACTAAAGGACCTTATGCCCTGATATTAAATGAAATTAAATGAAATCGGTAGATCACCAATATTCTGAAATAGGTCCAATGTATCACTTGTGTACAATTAAACAATGCTATAGAATTACCTGAGACTCACTGTCTACATCCCCAGTAAACCTGACATAAGCAGTAGGTTCACAGCAAAAGGCTACCCAAAAAGATTACCCACAATAAGAAAAGGGCAAACACAAACATTGAGACAAAAAATTAAAAACTTAAAAAAAAAAGCAAATCTCTAAAAATGAGGTAAAAATCAAACCCAAACAATGTTCTATAGCTATAGATTACTGAATAAGAACTTGAGATACTATATTTTCTGGCATATATAAACGTAAGATGACTGAATAGCCATAACATCCTAATTTTATAAGTCATCCTCCTAGGAAAACACACAGCATGAAAGTACAGTAATCCAGTTCTGAAATTATAAATCCTAGACATGCTATAATATTCTACTACTTCTGCTGAAAGTATAAGATCACACAGTTAAGAAAATACAATGCCTATTTAGCTAAAAGGAAATTTAAAATGGGTATACAGGAAGATTATAGCAACAAAGTAAATTAAATCCATAAAAGTTGGGAGTTGGCAAAAACTGATTTGTGTGTAGCATGTGGCACATTTTTACTAAGAAAACTGCTGACGAAATATAAAAACCCATAACACTAAGATTAGGTTTTCTATTGCTGTCATCTACCAACTAAGTGTCCAGCCCTGACCATTCCAACATGAAGGCTATATTCATGAGGTAAGTTTTGAATAACACTCTTCTAAGGGTGTATAGCTGAGAGGCACCTCATCCAAAAGCATTAATGGCTTAAATAAATACAACAAAAGAAAACACTGATAAAAACATCATGACAGGAGAAATTTTAGACCAAAAGTACATAAAGCTAAGAGGACACTGTCTAAAAGAGTATATAGGTCAATGAAACAGGACAAGCAGTTAAGAAGTGAAGCTATTTTCATGAATGCAGAGTATAGACTGATACTGATGACAGCACAGAGAGATGGAATCCTTACCAATAACATAATTTCAAAAAAAACCCAAACAAACAAACCACAGTTATAAACCAGTCTTTTAAATTCAATGAAAGCATGAAGGGGATTACTATTCTATGTCCCTTAAATTTTGAATTTGTAGTTAATGTTTATTCTTGAAAATTTATAAATTTTAGTTCTCAAACTTGTCCCAAATCACTATTTTATTTAACACAATTATCTACTTCTAAACTGAGAATGATGTATATTTGACTGTAAACTGAACAAATATTTTGTAAGTTATTTTATAATTAGCATTATATACAAACCTGAAATTCTCGGAGAAGAGTTGATATGTTGGCTTCATTTGCCAAATTTGTTAAAATTTCAAGCTAGGGTAGAGAAAAGAGTACCATTTTAAAACATAAATAAAAAGGATTAATTTAATAAGGACTAGGCATTTAATACAAAGGTCACTTATTTTTTTAACAAAAGTCACACTGTTACAAGTATTCTGAGGCATAATGCCCTTCAGATGAATTTTTGTCTTCCTACATCTCCAAAGAGAAGACAGATAATTATATAATGCTTAAAAATAATTAGGAAAAAAGAGAATCCTACATCTTCCCTGTTTGTCCCAACTTTACAATTTATATTTAATTAAAAACGATTTTTTTTGGTTTATTTTTGAGATTGAGACAGTGTGAGCGGGTGAGGGGTAGAGATAGAGAGGGAGACACAGCATCTGAAGCAGGCTGCAAGCTATGAGCTGCTAGCACAGAGACTGATGTGCTTGAATTCACAGACTATGAGATCATGACCTAAGCCAAAGTCGGATGCTTAACCAACTGAGCCACCCAGGCACCCCTATATCTAATTAACCTAAACAATTTGAGGTGGCTGGGCTTTTTCCCCTCTTTGTTAATAAAGCTAGAAAACAACTCGTCTTCCATGTAATATCTCTGTTTTTCCAGATACTAATTAATTCTCTTGATTTGTTCTCATTCATTCTACCATCCTAAATACTTGGGACATTTTAATTCTCTCTTCTGGATTTACAGTTATAAGAAATATGCAATTACAAGTGCTTCTCCAAAAGACTCACTAAGAAAGTTCCAGTTTTTACTCACAAAAAATATTCAAAAAATCTGAAGGAAAGCATGAAAAAGGAAAAAAGGAACAGAACAGATAGCATAAACAGAAAATAAACCACAAGATGTATATATGTATGTAGCTACATGGTCATATCATGCTCCATATACATGGTCATACCAATAATTACATTTAAAATAAATGGTCTAAGCGCACCTGGGTGGCTCAGTCAATTTAGCATCTGACTCTGGATCTCGGCTCAGGCCATAATCCCATGATTCATGAGTTCAAGTCTCATGTTGGACTCTGTACTGATGGAGCAGAGCCTGCTTGGGATTCTTTCTCTCTCTCTCTCTCTCTCTCTCTCTCTCTCTCTCTCTCTCTCTCTCTCTTTCTTTCTCTCTCTGCCCCTCCCTTACTCATACTTGCATGCTCTCTCTCTCAAAATAAATAAATCAACTTTAAAAAAAAAAAAAAAAAAAAAAAACCACGGTGCCTGAGTGGTTCAGTTCGTTAAGCAACCAACTTCAGTAAAGGTCATGATCTCAAGTTTGTAGGTTCAAGCCCCACGCCGGGCTCTGTGCTGACAGCTCAGAGCCTGGAACCCATTTCTGATTCTGTGTGTGTGTGTATGTGTGTGTGTGTGTGTCTCCCTCCTGTCCCCCTCTGGCTTGTGCTCTGTCTCTCAAAAATAAACAATAAATAAATAAATAAATACATAAATAAATAGTCTAAACATTCCAATTAAAAGGGTTGGACTGTAGAAGTTCTTTATATTTTTTGAGTCCTAGTCATTTCTCAGATACAGGTACTGGGAATTTTTTTTCCCAGATTATGGCTTGACTTTATTTTATTTTGATGAAAACATTTTAATTTTTTAAAAACAATCTCAAACATATAGAAAAAGTAATAAGAACTATTTTAGTTTGAATCATTTGAGAGTTACCAATCTGATACCACATCATCCCCAAAGACTTCTGTGTATGTTCCTTACAAACAAGGACATTGTCCTACAGAACACAATAGAATCAAGAAAGTAACACTGACACATGCAATCATATTCCCATTTAAGTTTTACAAATTATCTCAATCCTATAACATAAATGGATCCAGTTCAATACCACACATTGAATTCAGATGTATCTTTAGTCTCCTTCAGCCAGAAACTTTTTCAGTCTTTGACCTTTATAACCTTGACATTTTGGATGATGAGAAACCAATTATTTTCTAAAATATCCTTCCATTTGTCTTTTTAATGTTTATTTATTTGGTGGGGGGGGGAGAAAGTAGAGGAGGGGCAGAGAGAAAGGGGGACAGAGAATTCTAAGCAGGCTCCATGCTGTCAACACACAAACCAACATGAGGCTTGATCTCATGAACCGCGAGATCATGACCTGAGTTGAAATCAAGAGCAGGACCCTTAACCAACTGAGTCACCCAAGCACTCCTAAAATATCCTTCAATTTGGATGTGTATTAGATTTTTGTATAATTAAACCCAGTTTCCATGTGCATACCCAATCATTCCAACATTTGCTGAGAAGTCCATCCTTCCCGCACTGGTTTGTAATGTGTTCTCTATTACATAGTACGTTTTCATACACATTGATCTGTTTCCACACTTTCTATTCCATCCCACTTATTTTTCTGTCTAAATATCACATTGTTTTAATTTTTTTTTTTTTACATTTATTTATTTTTGAGACAGAGAGAGACAGAGCATGAACGGGGGAGGGTCAGAGAGAGGGAGACACAGAATCTGAAACAGGCTCCAGGCTCTGAGCTGTCAGCACAGAGCCCGACACGGGGCTCAAACTCATGGACCATGAGATCATGACCTGAGCCGAAGTCGGACGCTTAACCGACTGAGCCACCCAGGCGCCCCAATATCACATTGTTTTAATTATCATAGCTTTATATCCCTAACTACACTCTGTTCTGCAGTTATTATGCCCTGAACACAACACTCTTTCATAATCTCTGTGTTAGCATAAACTGTTCTTCTGTCCTACTCCCAACCCCACAAATTCCCAATCTACCAACCAAAATAAAAAAATTCACAAAAATATTATTCTTTTAAGATCCTCTTAAACATCAACTTTTCTACAAGTATTTTCTAAATCCTAGAGAATTAACCCCATCTTTCTTGTTCTACACAGTACTCAATTCAAATCTATATAATATCATGAAAACACACTAGGGCTGAAATTATCTATTTACATGACTGTCTCCTTCAGTATACTATGAGTTATTCAAGGTGCAGGTAGCATGTATAAAGTCTGTACTATTAGGATGCAGCACAGAAAGTGGATATAATAATACAGTTGAGAAAGCATAAAGAAAATCCCTAAGTGTGTCTGTGTTTTTTAAGAAGCAGGTCTCCATTTTGCAGATACTAGAAGCTACAGCAATATCTTCAAAGTAAACGTGTACTAAGGACACCTGAAAAATAAGCACATGCATACCTTCAGTGTCTTGATCATAGTTGGATCAGTTGATCTAACATAGAAACTCTTCAGATAAGGTTCAAACATACCCTAGATTATAAAAAATACATATATAAATACATTTATGATACTAATGCATTCATTTCTCTCTTGAATTATGTGTTCACAATGTACGTACCTTTCTTTGAATTGACATAGTTGCTATATTCTGTAGGACAATATACTGCACCTCCCTAGAAATTAAAGGAGAATTTTTACTGCATATATTTTCCAATTACGTATCTTTATGTAAACACTATATTAAAGAAAAAAAACAGCAATAAGGTTCATATTGCATTCAACTTGAATATATTAAAAAGTTTTTAGTAAATTTTAGATACTTTTAAATATCTTCTTTTTAAACACATTTTTCCTATAAATTATTAATAAATAGGATTTGATTCATCATTAGAAAATTAAAAACCAATTTTATAATCCTGTAACTCCTAAGATGTAAAGCCAATACTGTAGCTTCTCTGAACACATGCAAGGAAAGTATTCTTAGGGCTAAGGGAATAAACATAACCACAGTATTAACATAAACTCTTGGTAAGATGCTCACTGTGTCACTCAATTATGAATTATGACTAGAGTGAAAAGATAGAGTAAAAAAAAAAAAAAAACGTCATGTTCTTTTATGTCCAAATAGCTAAGACATGAAGGTAGAAATGAATCTGGTATAAAGCTTCATGTGAAAGATGCATTCCAGATCCTCTGATAACCTTTGAGCTGGCTGTAGAAAATAAAATTATTGAACTGATAAAAAGGAAAAGAAGAGAAAAGAACAGTAACACAAAGGACCTCACTAAGGAATGGCAAAAGTCAGCCCAGGGCTAAATAGTTATGGTGCTGAAGTCACGTTAAAGACAAAAATAAATATGCATCTTCCCCCCGCCCAACTCTATTAGTAGAGGTAAGCACTCACTGAAAAAAAATTTTAAATTTAACTAATTATTAACAATATATTCAGGGTAAGGTAAATAGCTGAAACAATGTTATAATTCTTAATACACAGTAAACAAAACAAATGATAAAAATCTGATATTAAACTTTGCCAAAACATTTTCAATCTCTTTGGGCTTGAGGTTAAAAACATTTTATATTTATCTCTAACCTAGAGATAAATTATGTAAAGGCTTTAATCATGATCCCTTAAGTATGAAATCTTATTGATATAATACAAAACCATGTAATAAATGTCTGAAAGACAGATGACATTTATTCAAACATTACCTTTGAAGGAATACAAAAGAAATAACATATAAAATCACGTCCTACCTATTGCTACGAAGTAAACGCACTAGTGATTTAGAAATAATGCCAACTTCAGATTTTGGTGATATGTGCCAATACAGCTGAGCAACTGCCATAACCACCTAAAAGATAAAGTATGAAAACAAGAGCTATGAACACGGGAGAGCATGCTACAGTTTCAGAGTACATTTGCTACAGTCTCAGAGTACATTTCTACAAATTGTTTCTTTAACTCCAGCAAAATTCATGTGAAGTAAGATGGATATGTTGCTACCCTTTGAAGCAGGCTGAAGAATGTTCTCCCAAGAATTCATGTCTACCCTCAGAATACGACCTTACCTGGAGATAAAATCTTTGCAGATATTATTAAGATAATGATGGAGATGAGATCACACTGGATTAGGGTACGCCCTAAATCCAGTGAGTGTCCTTAGTAGAGACATAAAAGGACAGACACAGAGAAGGCAGTGTGAACATTGGAGGAAGAGATTGGAGGGAAGAATCTGTAAGCCAGGGAATGCAGAACTGTTAGCATCCACTATACACCAGCAAAAAGCAGTTTCTCTCTTAGAGCCTCCAGAAGGAACCAACCCTTTGATATCCTACTAAAAAGTGAGAAAATAAAGTTCCGTTGTTTTAATTCACCTGGTTTGTGGTAATTTGTTATGACAGCTCTAGGAAACTAATACAGAGGAGAGAACAGAAAAGAAAATAGATGTTATGAGAAAACAGATGTTAAATGAACTACCCAAAGTCTGCTTGGCAATACAAAGCAAAGCTTGATACAACACTCCAAATCCCCTATTCTTCTTAATACTGCTGCTTCTGCTCTGAAATTGGGAATATTTTAAAAGTGGTAAGCATGCCTTTCCAAATGAAGCCCAGATACTTTAGGACAAAACTAACAATCTGAACATTTAAAAAAATCAGTATGTGGAAGTTATAATTAAACGAATTCTATTAAAACAATTCCTCTAAAACAGCATTTGAAATGATCTTCTTTTTCTCTAAAATGCAGAAACTTAAAAATAGTCTTTGCTTCAAAGCCATTATAAAGGTGATAAACTATAAGAGTACAATGTTTCCCCTACATGACTCTACACTTAGATCTAGACATCAAAAGTCCAAACTGGAAAGTTATCCAGCTTTACTTGTGACAAATGCAGAAATAGTTACATCATCTTGCCTTTAGCTCAGAAAATATATCACTACTACTTTACTTCTGCTTAGTCTATAAAGTAGTAACAAATACATAGCAGGGATTTTACATATGCTTAAAGAGTATACAATACCTGAGGATGCTTGAGATAATTTCCTTCTAAAATTAAGAAATATGTTTTAAAAATACTGTTCTCAGAGTCCTAAATGCACTGTTGTTTGGCACTTTGTTGTACTTTTTTTTGTAAGACTGATTTATAGCTTTCAGATATTGGGAATTTGAGGAGTTTAAGGATATTTTATTTCTTCAGTTATGATCCACAAATACACTCTAGTTACAGAACAAACTCTCCAGAATTTAAAATCTAATAAAATAAAATCTCAATTCATGACTGTTTTAATCTAAAGTAGGTGATAGTCATTTAAAAAAATATTAAAGCAGGGGCGCCTGGGTGGCTCAGTCGATTAAACATCCGACTTTGGCTCAGGTCATGATCTCACGATTCCTGAGTTCGAGCCCTTTACTGGGCTCTGTGCTATCAGCCCAGACCCCACTCCAGATCCTATGTCCACCTCTCTCTGCCTCTCCCCCACTCATGCTTTCTCTCTCTCAAAAATAAATAAATATTTTTAAAATATTAAAGCATACAGCTGGCTAATAAGTATTAGTACATAACAGAAAAGCTGAAGCTTTCTTTTCACGTATTTTACAGAAAATAATTAAGTCGTCTTCTGTTAAAAATAGTAAGCCAAATGCTACTGGAAAGAAGATAAACTGTACTTTCTATATGGGTCAAGGCTTTTAAGATTCTAGATGCCACTTAGCATGTCATCTCCTCTCATATGTTAATTAGGGCACTCCCTCAAGCCCTCAAGGGCTACATACTCTTAGTCTCCCCCAGTATTTACAAATCTAACAGTTTAAAGTTTCTTCTATAACCAGAATTTGAAATTTGTAGTCTGATTTGTAAAAGCTCTGTAAGACGGAAGCTCCCATATCTCCAAAGTCCAAAATAAGTGAAACATACAAATTGGATAGGCCTTCTACAGTTACATGATGTACATTCGTGATAAAAGTATATCTTATAAGCCCTTTTCTATTCCTAACTACCGATACCACTATCACCTTATCTAGACCGTTAGAACAGCCTCCCAACACTGTTTCCAGTGCCCCGTGCCTGCAATTCAACCTACACAGCACTGACCAAATAAGTTTCCTGAAAAAAAAATTCTCAAAGTCGCTCCTTTAACTGAGAACAGGGCTAAAATAAAGAAATCTGTTCGCAATCCTTCAAGCCAGGCTTTACATGTATTTGGCAGCATCAAATATGCAGGACACCAAAACATACTGGGACAAAAAGGGAACTGTGTCCATTTGGTACACAATCAAGTAAGCAGGGAATCAAAACATATTGGGACAAGAAATACAAGCTACTTCTATTTGTTTCACCATTCAAGAACATTTTTGATCAGTAAGTATTTGGATCATAAAATCAATTCCCAAGGCAAAGTTAAACAGTGAGTCAATTATGAAGAAGGGTTTTAGGTGGTAAGTTACAGCTACTTAAATACAAGCTGGCCAAGCTGGGCTCAGTGAAACAGAATCATATTTTACAACATTAGTAAAATAATATTTTTTATTACTGTGTATGGTTATTTAATAGTGATATAGAAATTAAATTGAGGTATAAGAAAAAAACTTCTGCTGATTACTAGGATACATATACAAAACTCTAAGCTCTAAATTCACAAGCATCAGAAAACTTAAGTAATTCAAGTACAGTTCCACATTTTCTAAGTTTTTACTAGTTAAACAGTAATTAATTAAGAACACTTTTAATTAAAAAATATTAAGAAAATGTTTTACTTGTCTCCATCTAACGTTTAGATATAACTTCCAGTTGACAGGTAAAACAGGGGTACAGAAGAAAAAATTAAATAGCACTATAAAGAAGCAAAGAGAAAACCCAGAAGAGTATTCTGCAAGACTTGAGAGGTTTAAAAACAATAACAACCAGGTGCAAGAGATACTGGTTTAGATTATCTATTTATAAAAGATACTTTAAGATAACTTGGCATTAAATGGGATGAAATTTTACTGAAATAGAGAGGACTGACTAGGGAAAAAAAGATTAAAAAGTACTATATACAGTATGATTTTTATCTTAGTTTAAAAAATATGTATGTGTAGATATACACACATGTGAATATACGTATATTTATGCAGAAAAAGGATCTGGAGGAAAATGCATCAAGATATTATACAGTGATTTCTGAATGACTGGAATATGATATTTTAAGTTTTTTAAATTTCTGCTAGTCCCTACTTCCTAATTTTTTATTGTGTACATGTATTGTTTTGAAATATAAAGTATATTTAAAATAAGAAGACGTAAAACAAAATAAAACAAGCTCAGGACTCAAATGAAGATGATTTTTAATTGTTAGTCAACCCTACCAACTAAAATTTATTATGTATGTGGTGTTATGCTAAGAGCTTTTTTCTATGTTAGCCTCTTAAAAATTCTTACAAGGTTCATATGAATATTATGGACTGATACCAGATTAAGTGCTCTGAATTACAACTAAGTAACAGAAATATGCAGTCTTCCAATCCACTGAGAAACATCTTAGGAAAAGCCAATTAACAAAACCACAAAAAAGTAAATGAAGTCCAGTAGGTATATAACTACCAAGCCAAGTAATCTAATAAAAGCCTGATTTTTGATGTATAAACAAATAAACAAACAAATGATCCAGTAGCACACTAAAAAATAAAGACTTGTTTACTGAACTTACATACTTTTAACCACTGTTAAAAAAAAAAAACAACCCATGATTTTTGTAAGGTTTAACATACCGCTGCATTCCTACTCTGAAGTAAAGGCTTTGTATTCCGAATTAAAAGTCTATGGTCTGGATCCATAGTATATGACTTCTTCCTTTTGTCAGTCTTTTCCTTCTGGTCATCATCAGAGTCATAGAAATTCTTTTCATCGTCTTCTAAACCGTCTTCCTATAAGAAACAAATAAAAGAAAACTTTCTTTTTACCATCTACTCTAGTATTTTACTGAAGAATATTACTGTTAAAGAGATTTGAAAATACTATGCTACCTGTATAAAAGAAAGGCCTTGCTTTTTATAACAATGTAACTGTCTTTTAGTGCTATAGATAATACTTCTTTTATATTACATAGTAAACCTCTGAAAATATTAAATCCTCACAGATATATCTATAGCTGACCAAAGGCAAAACTTGAACATGAGACTCTAACAAAGCCTATAAGACGAGACTACCTAAAACCTGAAAACTATTTCCATGCATTATCAGTCAGTGTGTAAATGGATCAAAGGGTCAGAATAAAGAGAAGTGTTTCAACTGCAGCACACATAAAAGAAATCGCAATAAAACTTGACAGGTTAAAAACGAGTGATTAAGTAACAAGTCTCTGTGTTGTCAAGAAAAACTCTGTTTGGTACCTATATATATCCAGGGGTTGATTCTATATTTTTGACTTGTACTTTTAACTTGAATGCGTTAGTATCTCTGCCAATAAAATCTGCCTAGAGGCATTTAGTCTTAAAAACAAACAAAAAGCATACAAAGACAATAATATCCACCTCGATCTAATCCAACGATTGTTTACAGGTAATTTCTGTTATCAAGTACTACCTGAAACACACTTTCTACTGTTGAAAAGATGGGAGTAGATGTACTTTTCCCTATTCCTCTCACTATGTACAACTAGAAACGGGAGATGTTACATATGAAACAAACTTAAGCAGGGAAAGGGAGAGAGAAGAAAGACTAGATATGGACCCCATGACCCAAAGAATGAAACAACAGTAAGTTCCTTGGATTTTCATTTTTAGTCATATATCAAAGCAGCTGAGCGCTAGAGAAGCTGATAACCCAAAAACGCCAAGCACAGATGAAACAAACCCTCCAAAAGCCTACTGTCTGTAGCCAAAGGACCAAGAAAAAGAAAATCTAGCACGACAAAATTTTTCAGAAAATAACTGCTCTCGTACAGCTACTGATAGAGGGAAAAAAAAACTAAGGCCTCATTCCCACCCCTACTGGCAAAGGGTGATGTGGGAGCTTCCCCAGCTGTAATGAGATGCCTCAATCAACCCACTGGGGTGATGTCAGAAAAGGCCTCCACAGCCCAAGACTTTAATCTCCACCAGGAGATAACAAGGCATCCCCACGGTGCCAATAAAGACAAAGCAGGTTACTTGCATATCTAAGTCCTCCCATCAAGAACAAAGTGACCTCAACCCTCCCTATTGAGCTAGTGTAAGAAAATACTGAGGACACTCAAGACTTGTAGCACCACCACCCAGTGGTAACAAGGACACTATCCCAGGAAACATGGGGAACAACGAGGCATTTCTATCCCTCCCCGCCTGAGAGCAATCAGGAGAGAATTAGTAAGCAGCCAGAAATCCCCCATTTACCCACAGTAACAGCGAGTGCAACCTCCCCGAGGTATCAATGGAGGCTGAGTGGGGAACCTGGACTGCTACCATGATTAGCAGTAAGAAGGCAGCATGCACTCCACCTTTCCTTAATGAAATAGTATCAAACAAACCCAGCTAAAACAGAAGACCTGAATAAGATCCAGAATCTCATGATATTCAAAATGTCCAGGTTTCAATAAAAATTATTCATCATTCCAAGAACCAGGAAGATCTCAAACTGGATGAAAAAAGATAACCAGTAGAAGCCAACACTAAAATGATAGGAATATTAGAATGATCTGATTAAAATTCTAAAGCAGCCATCATAAAAATGCTTTAATGAGCAACGAGGAACATTCCTGAAACAAATGAAAAAACAGAAAGTCTTAGCAAAGAGTTAAAATCTGAAGAAACAGAATATATAAAGATCTCACGGTTAGTGAAATCAAGCCCCATGTCGGGCTTTGTGCTGACAGCGTGGAGCCTGCTTGGGATTCTCTCTCTCTCCCTCTCTAAAAATAAATAAATAAACTTTAAAAAAGAAAAACACAAGAATCAAAATTAAACAATGACTACAATCAAAAGCAGTATTAAGGGAAAAAAGGAACCATCAGTGAACTCAAACATAATGAAATAGAAACGGCTCAATCTGAACAACAGCGAAAAAACAGACTGAGGACAAAGAAAAAAACAAAAACAAAACTTAAAAACAGAACTTTGGGGACCTAGGGAACTATAACAAAATAACACCTCTTGTCATCTGAATCTTGGAAACAGAAGAAAAAGCGTGGGGCTGAAAAAGTACTCTGAGAAACAATGGCTGTCTGCTTTGGATTCTGTGTCTCCCTCTCTCTCTGCCCCTCCTCCGCACACTGTCTCTGTCTCTCTCAAAGATAAATAAACTTAAGAAAGAAAGAAAGAAAGAAAGAAAGAAAGAAAGAAAGAAAGAAAGAAAGAAAGAAAGAAAGAAAGAAAGGCTGAAAAAGTACTCTAAGAAATAATGGCTGGAAAATTCCTACATTTGGCAAAAGAAATAAAACTACATATTGAATAAGGTCAGTAAACCTTAAGTAAGGCGGACATAAATCCATAACAAGACATATTAAGTCAAACTTCTGAAAACTAAAGACAAAGAGAAAAAAATCTGGAAAGCAGTAATATAGAAATGACACTGGAGAGGATGAGGTAATGAATCAGAGTGATTAGTGATAAGGATGAAAATGTCAGATAGGTTTAATAACTACTCAGAGGCTGAAATCAACAGGATGCACTGAGTGAATGTGAAGGAAGAAATAGAAACACTTAATGAGGATGCCCCAAATTCCTAGCTGGGATAACCAAGCAGATCATGATGCTACCAGGTAAGCTAACCTTGTCCAGGAGGGAAACAGTTTCTCTCTTTTTCAAGGCTGCTTGCTATATAAACATCCTTAAAATATAGTCCAAAATAAAACCTACCAATGCTTTTTACTCAGATGAGCTGTAAAAATGAGGAAAACCCATGAAGGACCCATGAAGGAACCATTTCTTTTGTTCATGACTAACCTGCTTCTATTCTTCCAAGTGAATGTTCTTTCTGTAAATTCACAAATTCCCCGCGGCAAAAAAAAATATATAATTTTTGTGATCTCTAATCATTTTTACTTTAACATGGCAGAACAGTTTTTAAAAGTTATAGAGTTAAGTAAAGAGTTCCTAAACTTGACACCAAAAGCACAGTCCATAACAGAGAACATTTGGATCTCATCAAAATTAAAAACTCTTGCTCCATGAAAAACCCTCTAAAGAAGAATAAAAAAATTCTAGACCGGCAGAAAGTATCTGCAACCACATATATGACAAAGGACTAGTATCCAGAATATAAAGACAACTCCCAAAACTCAACAGTAAGACAAAAACACAAAAAAAACCCACAATGAATTCAATTTAAAAAGGGGCAAAAGGTATTGTTATGGACTGAACTGTACTTCTCACCCTCCAAATTCACATGTCAAAGACCTCATTCTGGAAGTGACTATACATTAAACTAGGACCTTTAAAGGAGTAATTAAGTGTAACTGAGACCATCTGGGTGAGACCCTAATCCAATAGGACTGGTATCCTTATAAGAAGACACCAATGGTGGCACAGAGAAAAAACAAATGTGAGTACATAGTAACAAGACAGCCATCTGCAAGCCAAAGAGAGATGCCTCAGGAGAAACCAAACTTGCCAACACCTTGATCTTTAACTTCCAGCCTCCTAGAACTATGAGAATGTGAGAAATAAATGGATTCATCAAGTCACCCAGTCTGGTATTTTGTTATGTCAGATCTAGCAAACTAATACAGACATCAACAAAGAACTCTTTGGAAACAAAAGGAGTTTTTTTTAAATACCCACCTTCAAAAGTAAACTAGAAATTATAACATTATCTGTACTTCCCTAATGATAAGCAATGCTGAGCATCTTTTCATGTGTCTGTTAACCATCTGGATGTCTTCTTTGGAAAAGTGTCTATTTGTGTCTTCTGCCCATTACTTAGCTGAGTTTGCAGGTATGTCGTTTGCAAATATCTTCTCCCATTCCATAGACTGCCTTTTAGTTTTGCTGACTGTTTACTTCACTATTTGAATGCACAATTCAAAATAAACTACTTCAAGTTGACCCTTGAACAACATGGGGTTTAATGACCCACACACAGTTGAAAATCTGAGTATAATTTTTGACTCCCAAAACATGTAACTACCAATAGCCTACTGTTAATTGAAGCCTTATTGATAACATAAACAATCAATTAACATATACTTTGTATATGTATTACATACTGTATTCTTACAATAAAGTTAACTATATAAAAGAAAATGTTAAGAAAATCATAAGAGAAAATACACATACAGGACTGAATGAACTACAGTTACTGAAAAATACCTATGTATAATTGACCTGCATGGTTCAACCTGTGTTGTTTGAGAGTCAATTTTACTTCTCTCCCAGTCCTTTAAAAGAGAGGAAAATAAAAAAAAAGGGAGGACTGTAATTGAAATAAGTAATCTTTTTTTTTATTTGCATTTATTTTATGCAGAATTTACTCCTGGCACCTAAGTTTTTGTTTCTTCAGTTTCTTCTGGGATGTCTTTTTCTTCTGCACAACCTCCTCTTCTGGTGTAGAAACAATCTGATCTTTTATAGTAAATATCATGTCAATGTGGAAGGGACAGCTCATGTATGGGTTAATCTGACCATGAGGCCTGTACGTTCTATGTTGCATCTTGGGGACTTTGTTCACCTGGATGTGTTCAATGACCAGAGAATCTATACCTAAACCCTTAAGCTCAGCAATACTCTCTGCATTTTTAAGCATGTGCAGTAAAAATTATAGCACTCTTTTTAAGCCAGCGACCCTGTGTCCAGCCCCACTATTTTTGGTCTGGGCACACCTACCAACTCCATCATCGTAGTGATGGAATGGCACACATTGCTTCTGTGAAGTGATATTTTTCAGATATTTGGTGGCTTTTTGGATATGCATACCCTTGATGACCAGGGTAGTTTCATGTGTGTTCTTAAAGTGAACATGAAGACTTGAATCTCTTGATCTGCATGACTTTGTAGGGTTTTCTGGGTAAAGTGAAAAGTGAATGATTTTCAGCAATCACCTCAGGCCACTTATCGAAAGAGGTGATACACTCTTAAATCAAGGCCAGACTTGAATGACTATTCCTTTATGGAGCTCCAAGCCAAACCAGTTCTGTTAAGTGCATTAGTAAACTAATATAATGATACCCAAATAATCATGTCCTCTAAGCATAAGCACTCACCTACCATCTTTAGTCAACTTTAATCAAACGTTCAAGCTCTACTTGAAATTGATATATGATGAAAATGCTGTATTAACACCCTCTAGCTACCAAAATCCTCATGCACATAAAAAGCTGCTTTCACTAAGTATTTACTCATTTCATGTCTCCTTCATTATTAATTAACACAGTTTATTAAAGTTCAATTATATTATTTTAATAAAAGACATATTTGCATCGCTTAATTGATAAATGAAGGGCTGATGTTTTTATGAGGTTAATGAACAAGACAGGGCTTCCACACAGAATGGGAACCAATCTCTAACAATTTATATCTGCATCTGTGCTGCTGCTGGCTATATTTTCACAGGTTTTCAATCCATCAGAAGAGACATTAGCCCTAACAGAATGGAAGCTAGGTGCATACAACCAAAATGGGTATATACTACATCACACCACTTCTCTAACAGTGCTGGCTCTATAACCATGCCAAATTACTTGACCTCTCCTTGTCTTCATTTACTTGTCTATAAAAGGGAATAAAAGAAGTATCTGTCATAAAAGTGTTTATAAAGATTGATTCGTTTAGTGGAGATTATACAAGGCACACAATGCCTTGTGCATATGAAACACTCAAATAGTAGCTATTACCACTGCTTTGGTTAACAAATTTTCTTTCTGGTGGCACTCGGGTGGCTCAGTTGATCAAGCAACTGACTTCAGCTCAGGTCATGATCTCACGGTTCATGAGTTCAAGCCCCAGACTGGGCTCACTGTTGTCAGCCTAGAGACCACTTTGCATCCTCTGTGCCCCTGCTCTCTCTGCCCCTCCCCCCACCTCAAAAAACATTTTTTAAATTAAAAAAATAAAATAAAAAGAAATTTTCTTTCCAGAAACCACATAAAAAAAAAACCATTAGGGGCGCCTGGGTGGCTCAGTCAGTTAAGTGTCCGACTTCAGCTCAGGTCACGATCTCGCGGTCCGTGAGTTCGAGCCCCGCGTCGGGCTCTGGGCTGATGGCTTGGAGCCTGGAGCCTGCTTCCGATTCTGTGTCTCCCTCTCTCTCTGCCCCTCCCCCATTCATGCTCTGTCTCTCTCTGTCTCAAAAATAAATAAACGTTAAAAAAAAATTTAAAAAAACCCCCATTATCCTCAAATCAAATATCCCAACTTGCCAAATATAAAGAAAACTTTATCTCCAAAATTTCCCTCAGAAAAGAAATTGTCTTGTATTTGAGAATTTACAAATATAACATAAAGCTCTTGTGCAATGCTTCATTTTGACCATGATGTACTATTTGGAGAATTCATTACAGTGAAATAACTTTAATCAATGCTAGATATAGATACTTAGAAGAAGTCCCAAATTCTGGTGACAAAAATTTCATCATAAATAAAGTCTTTAAAGATCACTTTTAATGTTTATTTATTTATTTTAAGAGTGAGTGCACATGAGCAGGAGTGGGGCAGAGAAAGACCGAGGGAGAGAGAGAATCCCAACCAGGCTGCCAGCACACAGCCCAAAGGGTTTAATCTCACGAACCATTAGATCATGACCTGAGCTGAAATCAATTGTAGGATGCTTAACTGACTGAGCCACCTAGGTGCCCCTAAAGATCACTTTTTAAAAACAGGTAATACAGGATTATAGAGTTCTGCTTCTAGTAATGGCTGAATAGGCAATATGAAACAAACCCTTCTAGTAAGAACTAGAAAAGCTAGGGTGAAAACATGAAACATATCTGAAGGTACTAACAAGCTAAAGGAACAGGGATGAATTATGTAGGCAAGACCCAGAAGTAGTAAACATAGAAATCCAAATGAGAATTGCAATTGCTTTCCCCTAAAACCATATAAACACATGCTATTACCTAATAGGAGGCTGAGAGGCCTAGAATCTGATTAGAGTTTTCAGGAGACTCACAAAACTACAGAAACAAAAACTGGACGTCAAGATCCCCCCAAAAGCAAAGTCCTAATAACTCTTTAGTTTAAAAGTCTGAGAGTCTTAAAAATTAATTAATTAAAATAAGCTAAATAAATAAATAAAGCCTGAGAGTCTTTTAGAGAATAAAGATGCTAAAATTAACACCCAGTTTTTAATTATCTCAATCCATAACTGAAATGATAAAGTAAATCAGATTGTTGATACCCTTACCCAGTAATATTCTACAAGCAAACCAAAATTCATCATCTAAAGCTTCAAATTAGTTCAACAATTTTCATAAAGTAAAGAAGGAAAAGAAAGGAGGAAGGAAGAAAAGACAATGTCATTCAGGGTAAAGATTCTGTTTCCATTTCAAAAGGTAAACATGATATTAAGTAAAAAGTGGGGGGGGGGGTGCGTCTGGGTGGCACAGTCGGTTAAGCGGCCGACTTTGGCCCTCTTTCTCTGTCCCTCCCCCACTCGCACTTGGTCTGTCTCCTAAGTAAACATTAAAAAAATACAAAGTTTTAAAAATATGCATATAAGAAAAGACACAATGATGTGAATATAAATCAAGAAAAAATATAAAAACAGAGGAGCACCTGGGTGACTCAGATGGTTGAGCTCAGGTCATGATCTCATGGTTCCTGAATTTGAGCCCCATGTCGGGCTCTGTGCTGACAGCACGGAGCCTGCTTGGAATTCTCTGTCTGTCTCTCTTTCTGCCCCTTCCCTGCTCACACTTGCATTCCCTCTCTCTTCCTCTCTCTCAAAATAAATAAAAAATGTTAAAAATAAAATAAAATAAAATAAAATAAAATAAATAAATAAATAAATAAATAAATAAATAAATAAATAACAGAGAGGAGAGAAAACAGAGATAATAGACAAAAATTTAACATGGTTATAAAATAACTATGGATAATACGTTCAAGAAATTAAGTGAATAAGATCGAGAGTCTGAAAAGGAATTCAACACAGTAATCTTTTATAGAAAAATGAAATTCACTTTTTAATATCATTATGACATAAGGTGTTACAACTTCAGCAACTACTTGTAGAGTTAATACAGCAATCTTTTGAAATCTGACTAACTTTACATTTGTCGTAATTTCAACAGATCAGAAAGAGGAAAATTTGTGCATAGAGATAACAGCCCAGATAATAAACTTTAAATATTTCCATGCATATTTGAAAGCAGTACTTAGAAATATTTTATTTTTTAGTATCTATTTTCAATGAAAAAAATCTTTTCAAAATAAAATAGAAGAGTGGCACTGTTTTGGTTTTTGGGGGGTATAGCTGAAACACAACATTACACTAGTTTCAAGTATGCAATATAGTGATTTGACTATGCTACCCTTGCCACAATTCCAGCTACCATTTGTTACCAATATATCATGATTACAATATCACCAACTATATTCCCTAGGCTTTGCCTTTTATTTCCAGGACTTATTCATTCCATAACTGGAAACCTCTATCTCATGGTCCTCTTAACCCATTTGGTCCATTTTGCCTATCTTCCTTCCTCTCTCCTCCCCTCTGGCAACCATCAATTTGTTCTCTGTATTTATAGGCCAGATTCTACTTTTTCTTTGTTTGTTCATCTGTTTTTTTAGATTCAAATATGAATGCAATCATATAGTATTTGTCTTTCTCAATCTAATTTCACCTATCATAATAACCTATGGTCCATCCATGTTGTCACAAATGAAATGATCTCATCCTTTAAGAGAGTATAGTATTTCTATGTGTGTGTGTATGTACACACACATCCTTGCCCATTCATCTATCAATGAACCCTCAGGTTGCTTCCATGTCTTGGCTATTGTAAATAAAGCTACAACAAACACAGGAGTGCATATAACTTTATGAATTAGTGTTTTCATTCTCCTTGGGCAAATGCCCAGTAATGGAATTATTTGATCATATGGTATTTCTATTTTTTTAATTTTTTAGTCAAATTGTTTAATTTTTATAACTTATTCTGTACCTTCTAATATATTTCTTATCTAAAAACTGACATGAAGCAGTTTATGTAATACATCTATGAATACATTTATGTAATGCATCTGTGAATTTAGAACTAAGTAGAAAGGCCTCTCCTACATAACTGAGGGGGCTATTATGAAGCCTTTAAAAATTATCCTAAAGACCTATTCAGAGTATATTATACATATAATGTTAACCATCTTAATAATCTGGTTTTCTGATATACAGATAATTAAAGGTAAAACTTAAAAAGAAAAAAGAAAATATTATATCTTTCATTCTCTGTGAAGGAACAGGAAAACAGAAATGTGTTTTTACAAGTGTTTACATCAATATGATTTAAAAAAAGAGCATTTATTATATATATTATTTCTATTGAGCCTGGAGAAATGCATTACCACAATGGGGTTTCTAATGGATGGTAATTAGATCATTTTATATTGTGGTTTATGTTGGCAATTTTTCAAACCACATGGTCATTGAGTAATTTCACCTTTACTTGAATAAGTTGCTGAAATGACTTATAAAAAATAGAAACATTTCAAAGAAATCTGACTTATATAAAAAAAAAATCAATGAACCTTTAAAAACCTATTCTTTTGCACCTTGGGAAAATGGATGGTTCCAAAGTAATAGAAAGTAAAAAATAATTTAAACAAACAAACTCCCTGAGGCCAAAGCTGAAAAATTTGGGCAACAAAATAAATAATAATAGTATTAGCTTATCACCCATAGAATAAAATAAGTATCTCTATGTCCATAGTTATATAAATAAATAAGAAATACATGAGAAAGAAAAATCAGGTGTTTTTACAGAAGAACAAATAATGCCTTTGCTAATATCAGGTGAATGTGTACTGAAGACTTGAAATGTTATTTCTATAAGAGCACCAAGGTGATGAGCATCTCAAACAACCGACAAAGAATTAAGGATACTTTCCTAAGAAAAACTGTTAGGTGACTCAAAAAAAAAAAAAAAAAAAAGCCCTAGTTATCAAGAAGCAAATACATAAAATGTATGTGATAAAATTCATAAAATGAGTATTATAAAGCTGTATCTATAAACGAATTCTACATTTTCCTGAGTTTACAATATGTGTGTGTGTGTGTGTGTGTAAAATAAAACTATGTATCACAATAGACTTTCTCTAACTTTCAAAAAAAGTATACATTCAACCTGAACCCTCGCTCAAAAAAAAAAAAAAAAAACTTTAACTCTCTTTTAGGAAACAGGAACCAACTTACTAGTTTCCTCAAAGTGAAGATACTGTGTTTTAGAAATTCATTCTGAATAGGTATAAATGGAATTATATCTAGATATAATTATATAATAATCTATATCTAGATATCTAGAACATCATGAATTTTTTGGAAAATCTGGAAGTAGAAGTGGAAAGGGGGATAAAATTAAAACGAGAGTATGATGACTAGGTGATGCATACAGGGGTATTCAATGGACTGTTGGCTACCTCTGTGATTCTTAAATTTTTTCATAATTAAAAATATAAACAGTGAGTTTGACTGCATGATCTACTATAAAGCTATAAAGTAATCAAGTAATATAAAAGTAAAAAGTAATTAAGGAATCCATTACTAGTGAAATAGACAGATAAACGTGACTCAACAGAGAACATAAAAATAGACCCACATGCATGTGGGGTCAACTGATATTTGACAAAGGAGAAAAGTCAATACTATGGGGGAAAAGGTAGTCATTCAACAAATGGTGCTGGAACAACTGAACATTTACATGAAAAAAAAAAAAAAAATGAAGCTAGAACCAGACCTAATACTCCAAAAGCTCATTCAAATAGGTTTACAGGCAATTAGAGACAAAAAACTGTAAAATTCTGAAAGATAACATGCAAACTCTAGATGAACCTGGATACAGTGATGACTTTGAGATAAAACACGAAAAGAAGTAATTCATGAAGGTGGATTTATTTAAAATCAGAAATATATGCTTTGCAAAAGACAATGTCAAGAAAAAGGGAAGACAAATCACAGATCTGGAGAAATACTGGAAAAGACACATCTGATAAAGGGTTGTTATCCAAAACAGGAAAGGCTTTTTTTATTACTGATTTGTACTTAACATACAATACCATATTTTCAGGTGTATGACATAGTGATTCAATATTTTTACACTTTACAAAATGATCACCTCATACTACACAAACTTATTACAGTAGAATTGACTATAAACTCTATGTTTATATTACCTCCCCATGACTTACTTATTTTATAATTAGAAGTCTCTACCTCCTAATACCTTTCACCAATTCTATCCATCCCTGAAACTTGCCTCTCTCTGGCAAGCACCAGTTTGTTCTATCTATAAGCCTGTTTGTTTTGTTTTGTTTGTTTTGGTTTTTACACTGTATATGTAAATGAAATCATACAGTATTTATCCTTCTGTCTTATTTGAACTCAGCATAATACTCCCTAGGTACATTCATGTTATCACAAATGGCAAGGTTTCATTTTTTTATTAAGGCTAATTATTTCACTCGTGTGTGTGTGTGTGTGTGTGTGTGAGAGAGAGAGAGAGAGAGAGAGAGAGAGAGAGAGAGAGAGAGAGAGAGAAACATCTTTATCCATTCATCCGCTGATCAACACTTTTAGATTGATTCACTTTTAGATTACTTATCTGGCTACTGTAAACAATACTACAATGAACTTAGGGGTGCAGACATAACTTTGAATTAGTGTTTTCATTTTCTTAGGATAAATTTCTCAGAAGATAAATTTGCTGGAACATATGTTGATTCTACTTTTAATATTTTGAGGAACCTCTACACTGTTTTCCACAGTGGCTGTACCAATTTACATTCCCATTAATAGTACATTAGAGTTTCTTCTGCACTTCCTCACCAACATGTGTTATTTCTTTCTTTTAGATAATGGCCATTCTGACAGGTGTGAATTGGTATCTCATTGTGGTTTTGTTTATAATTCCCTGAGGATCAGTGACAGTGAGTATCTTTTCATGTGCCTATTAGCCATCTGTATCACTCTGGAAAACTCTATTCAGGTCCTCTGTCAATTATTTAATTGCATTTTGTTTTACTACTGTTGACATGTATTGAGTTCTTCATATATTTTGGATATCAATACTTTATCAAATATATCATTTGCAAGTATCTTCTCTCATTCAGTTATGTTGCCTTTTCTTTTTGTTGATGGTTTCTTTTACTGTATAAAAGCTTGTTAGTTTGATGTAGTACCCTTTTTTTTTTTTTTTTTTGCTATTGTTGCCCTTGACTTATGAGACACACATCCCAAAATATGGTTGCATCTGATATCAAACTGCATATGTTTTCTTCTAGGAATTTAATGGTTTCAGGTCCTACATTTAAGTCTTTATTCCATTTTGTGCTTATTTTTGTATATGATGTAAGAAAGTGACCCAGGTTTTTTTCTTGGTTTTTTTTTTTTTTTTTTTTTTTTTTTTTTTTTTTTTTTGTAGCTGTCCAGTTTTCCCAACACCATTTACTGAAGAGACAGTCTCTTTCCCATTGTAGGTTCTTGCCTCCTTTATCACGAATTAATAGACCAGGAAAGTGTGGGTTTATTTCTGGGCTATATTCTGTATCACTGATCGACGTGTCTGTGTTTGTGCCAGTACCATACTCTTTTAATTACTATAGCTTGTATAATAGTTTAAAATCAGGAACCATGATTCCTCCAGCTTTATTCTACATTCTCAAGATTACTTTGGCTACTCAAGGTCTGTAGAGGTTCCACACAAATTTTAGGATTATTTGTTCTAGTTCTGTGGGAAATGCCACTGGTATTTTGATAGGAATTGCAATAAATTTGTAGATTGCTTTGGGTAGTTTGGATACTTAACAATATTAATTCTTCCAATCCATGAGCAGAGTATATCTTTACATCTATTTGTGCCATATTCAATTTCTTTCACTAATGTCTTAGACTTTGCAGAGTAGAGGTTGTTCAACTCCTTGATTAAACTTATTCCCAGGTATTTTATTCTTTTGGATGAATTTGTATATGGGATTGTTGTCTTAATTTCTCTGCTAGCACACTGACAGTGTACAGAAACAACAGATTTCTATATATTAATTTTGTATCCTGGAAGTTTACTGAATTTATTTATTGCTTCTAACAGTTTTTTGGGAGCCTTTAGGGTTTTCTATCTAATATCAGGTCATTAGCAGTACTGACAGTTTTACCTCTTCCTTTCCAATTTGTATGTCTTTTATTTCTTTTTCTTGCCTGATTGCTGTGGCTAGGACTTTCAATACTATGATGAATAAAAGTGGCAAGAATGGGCATCTTGCCCTTATCATGGAGGAAAAGCTTTCAGATTTTCACTCTTGAGTGTGATTTTAGCTGTGGATTTGTCATTTATGGCCTTTATTATATTGAGGTATACTCCCTCTATACCCATTTAGTTGAGAGTTTTTATCATAAATTGTTCTCCAATATGTTCAAATGCCTTTTCGGCATCTGAGATGATCATATGAATTTTAACCTTTGTTTTACTAATGTGGTATGTATCACAATGATTAATTTGTTAAACCATCCTTGCATCCCTAAAATGAATCCTGCTTGGTCATGGTTTTATAAGCCTTTTATATATTGTTGGAATTTAATTTGCTAATATTTTGTAGACGATTGGTGCATCTACATTCAACACAGATACAGCCACCCCCCTTTTTTTTGTAGTATCTTTGGTTTTGGTATCACAGTAATTCCAGCCTCATTAAATAAATTTGGTAGTTCTCCTTTCCCTTCAATTTTCTGGAATAAGTTGAGGAGGACAGGTATTAACTCTCTTTTCAATGTCTGGAAGAATTCACCTGTGACATCTTCTGACCTTCTGGACCTAGACTTTTGTGTGTCTTTGATTACTGATTCAATTCATTATTTATGATTGATCTGATTTTTATCTCTTCATGACTCAGTCTTCAAAGATTATTTCTAGGGAAATTCCATTTCTTGTAAGTTGTCTAATTTGTTGGCATATAACTGTTTATAATATTCTCTTGTCATCCTTTGTATATCTGTGGCATAGGTTGTAATTTCTCCCATTTCTAATTTTGCCTATTTGGGCTCTTTTTTTTTTTTTTTTCTTGATGAGTCTGGCTAAAGTTTGCTGATTTTTGTTTAGTTTTTCAAAGAACATGCTCTTAATGTCATTGATCTCTTCTATTTTTTTAAGGTCTCTGATTTATTTCAGCTCTTTATTACTTCCTTCCGTTAACTTTGGATGTTGTTCTTATCTAGTTCCTTTAAATGTAGAATGTTTGAAATTTCTCTTTTTTCATGAGGTAGGCCTGTATTACCAAGAACATTCCTCTTAGAATTATTTTTGCTTTGTTCCAAATATTTTGGAATGCTGAGTTTCCATTTCATTTGTCTCAAGGTATTTTTTTATTTGGTCTTTGAGTTTTTCAGTGACCCTCTGGTTGTTTAGTAGCATGCTGTTTTGTTGCCACATGTTTGTGTT
The DNA here is from genome assembly GCF_018350195.1 of Panthera tigris. NCBI lineage: Eukaryota > Metazoa > Chordata > Mammalia > Carnivora > Felidae > Panthera > Panthera tigris. Next base: position 141,462,936 of record NC_056660.1, read on the forward strand.
TTTCCCAGTTTTCTTCATGTAATTGATTTCTAGTTTCATACCATTGTGGCCAGAAAAGGTGTTTGTTATGATTAAAATCTTAATTTTATGGAGACTTGTTTTGTGGCTTAGTTTTTGATATTAGAGTACTACTACACCAACATTTTTTCATATCAGTTTGCATGGCATATGTTTTTCATCCTTTCACTTTCAGTCTGTATATCTTTAGATCTGAAGTGAGTTTCTTATAAGCAGCACTTAGAAGGGTCATGTGCTTTTTATCCGTTCAGCCACACTATGTCTTTTGAATGGAAAATTTAGTCCATTTACATATAAAGTAATTATTAACAAGTATGTGCTTATTGCCATTTGGCTAATTGTTTTCTGATTTTGCAGTTCCTCTCTGTTCCTTTCTTCTCTTTGAAAATTGTTAAATTGATCACTTTCATTAGTGTTAATATTTACATTCTCTTTTTTCATTTGTGTATCTTTAAGTTTTTTTCTTTGTGGTTACCATGAGATTCCCATATAATATCTTTTTTTTTTTTTTTTTTTTTTTTTACAGAGGGGAAAGCACAGGGGTAGAGTAAGAAGGAGAGATAGAAAGAATCTTAAGCAGGCTCCACACCCAGCATGGAGCCCATGCAGGGCTCAATCTCACGAGCATGAGATCATGACCTGAGCTGAAATCAGGAGTCCAAAGTTTAACCTACTGAGCCACCCAGGCACTCTTTCCATATAATAGCTTATGTATGCAAGTCACTTTTGAGAGTAAATTAATGTTGAGCACATTCCAGAGCTTTATATTTTACTACCAGCATTTAAAATTTCTGTTGACACATTTTACATCTTTTTATTTTAGGTATCTCTTAACTAGTTAATGTATCTTTAATTAATTTTACTACTTTGTCTTTTAACCTTTGCACTTGCTTTGTGTTTAATCCACAACCATTATTATTTATTTACTTTTTCTGGAGAGATTCTTACTTTTGTTTATTTTATTAGTAATTAGTGCCTTCTCTTTTTACCTCAGAGAAGTTTCTTTAACATTTCTTGTAAGACCAGGTTAGTAGTGATGAACTCCTTTGGCTTTTGCACATTTGGAAAAGTCTTACTCTATCTTTCAATTGTGAGTGATAACCTTACAGAGTTAAAAACATTCTTGGTTGGCAATTTTTCCCTTTCAGCACTTTGGATATGTCAAAACTAGTCCCTTCTGGCCTGTAAAGTTTCTAGTGAAAAATCTCCTTATGGCCTTACAGGGTTTCCTTTGTTATAATGTGTTACTTTTCTCTTGCTGCTTTTACGGTTTTCTCTTTATCTTTAGTTTTCACCATTTTAATTATGTTTCTCAGTGTGTTCATCTTGTTATTCTCTGGGATTCCTGGACCTAGATGTCTCTTTCCTTCCCCAGATTAAAGAAGTTCTCAGGCATAATTTCTTCAAATAATTTTTCTGACTCTTTCCCTCTCTTCTCCTTCTGGGACCCCTATAATGAAAATGTTACTCTGCATGATGTTTTTAGAGATGTCCCATAGGTTATTTTCACTTCTTTTAATTTTTTTTTCATTTTGCTGCTTTGGCTGCTGTTTTGCATTGCTTTGTCTTCTAGCTTGCTGGTCTGTTCTTCTCTTGCAACCATTCTGCAGCTGGACCTGTCTAGTGTATTTTTCAGTTCAGTTATAAATTGTTTGGTACTAACATTTTCTATCTTGTTGTTGAAGTTCTCACTGTATTTGTCAATTCTTCTCCAGAGAACAGTGAGCATCTTTATCACCACTGCTTTGAATTATTAATCTGGTAGGTTGCTAATCTCCATATCATTAATGTCTTTTTTCTAGGAATTTACCTTGTTTTTGGTTTGAAACATGTTCCTGTTTCTTCATTTTGCCTTCATTTTGCCATATCTGTTTTTCTATATGTGTTAGGGGAAATGGCTATCTCACTCAGTCTGAGGACTGGTCATGTGTTCCATGTGGATCAGAAGTGTAATCGCGATCTGGCGATCACAGCTAGTCACTCTTATAGGCATCATTTACATAGGCTGCATGTGTCCACTGGCTGTCCACTGATAGGGCTATGGCTGCTGCACACGGACGTCAGCGTTGGAAACACTCACTTGACTTCGGGGTGGCTCAGTCACTGTGTAGGGTGAGCAGAGTTCAAGCTGCTTGATCACCCCAGTTACAACTCAGTCTCTACTCGAGGTGAGCACAGCTAATGGCTTTAGTCTGGCCCAGTTTTGGCTGGAATACTGCGCATGGAGGGTGGGGGCGAGGATGCTTGCCTGGCACTATTGCACCTTAGGTGCTAATGGGGTGAGCAGAGTGTGGGGTGCCTGCATAGCCTAGTTACAGCCCAGGGTGGACAGAGCACTCCCTCCAATGGTACCTGAGTAGAGGGAGAGCACCAAGAACAATGTCTGTCTGCTCTATCACTAGAAAGTTAAGATGAGATTGCAAAAATATTATCCACTAACACTTCCATCCCCAGATAAAACCCCTGAATTTCTATCTCTCTGGCAGACACTTTAAAATGAGTAAGTGGCAGGGTGGCTCAGTCAGTTAAGTGCCTGACTCTGGCTCAGGTCATGATCTCATGGTTCCTGAGTTCAAGCCCCGTATCAGGCTCTGTGCTGACAGCTCAGAGCCTGGAGCTCACTTCAGATTCTGTCTCTCTCTCTCTCTCTCCGCCCCTTTCCCACACCCCCCCCCCCACTCTGTCTTGAAAATAAATATTAAAAAAAAATTTTTTTTAAATAAAATGAGTAAGTGGGTCTCCCTTGTTTATGGTATACACTAGCAAACTGTTGCTTTTGCACTTGATCTCAGGGCAGGTATGGTTTGCAATGAGCCCTCTAAGAGCAACATCTCTCTTCCCTATAGCTCTTTGATCACTACAGTTTTTTTTGATTCTTTTGGTCTTAGTCCACATTGATTTTCAAAACCAGATTATTTTGGGGGCTTGTCTTTCTGGTGCCAGCCCCTAGGGCTAGGGTGCCCAAAATGGGATACTCCTCAAAGGAGAATCTCATCTATGGGGGGCCTTCCTGATTGCGGTGTCACCACATCTGGGACAGGGTCATGGGTGAGGCCATGTCTTGGCCTTCCTATCCATCTTAATATGTGTCTTGTGTCTTTTGTCTTTTGTTGTGGAAGTGTTAGACACCCAGTTCTCATGTTCTTTTCAGAGGAAAATTATTCTATTTATAGCTATAAGTTTGCTGTGTCTGTGAGAAGAGCTGAGTTCAGGATCTTCCTATGCTGCTGCCATCTTCAATCCCCCTAAATAAAAAACTCTTAAAACTCAACAATAAGAGAGCAATCAACTCAAAAAGCAGAAGACCTGAGCAGACAACTCACTAGAGAAGATACATAGATGGAAAATACACATATAAAAATAAGTTTAACATGAAATATAATTAGGGAAATGCAAACTGAAACAATAATGAGATAACACTACACTCCTATTAGAATAACCACAATCCAGAACACTGACCACAATAAATGTTAATGAGGATGTGGAGCAACAGGAACTCTCAATTCACTGCCAGTGGGCATACAAAATGGTACAGCCATAGTGGTACAGCCACTATCAAAGACAATTTGGCAGCTTCTTACAAAATTAAATATATTCCTACCAAAGGATCTAGTAATCAAGATCCTTGCTTGGTTCATATTGGAATGAGTCCACATAACAACTCAAACTCAAATGAGTCCAACATAAAAATCACACACACAAAAAGCTGGTTTATACCAGCTTTATTCATAATAACCAATTCTTACAGCAAACAATCCTTCAGCAAGTGGGAAGGATGCATACATTGTGGTACATCCAAACAATGGAACATCAGATGGTACTTAAGAGAAATGAGCTACAGAGCCATGAAAAGATGTGGAGAATTCTTAAATGAATATTACTAAATGAAAGAAGCCAATCTAGAAAGGCTACACAGTGTATGATTCCAACTATATGACATTCAGGAAAAGCAAAAGTATGGAGATAGTAAAAATTAATTGTTGCCGGGTTGGCAGAGGGGAGAGGGACAACTAGGCAGAGGACAGGATTTTTAGGGCAGTGAAACTATTTGCTATAATACTACGATGGTGGAGTCATATTATACAGAAAATGCAACACCAACAGTCAAAACTAATGTAAACTATAGACTTTGTGTGATAATTGATGTATTAATATACATTCACTAACTGTAATAAATGTACCACCATGGTACAGAATGCTGATAATGGGAAAGGTTGAGTGTATAAAGAAAAAAGGAGTACAAATGACCCTTGAACAACACAAAGTCTGGGGCGTTGAACCCCCACACAGTTAAAAATTCCAAGTTTAACTTATGATTACCCCAAACCTTAATGACTAATTGCCTACTACTAATCAGAAGCCTCATCAATAACGTAAAGTCAATTAATACATATTTTGTACATTATATTGCATTATATACTGTATTCTTACAATAAAGTAAGTTAGAGAAAAGAAAATGTTATTAAGAAAATCTTAAGGAAGACAAAATACATTAACAATATTGTAATTACCAAAAAAAAAAAAAAAATACATGTACGGAGAACCACGCAGTTCAAACCTGTATTTATCAAGGGTCAACTATATTTGGGAACTCTCTGCATTTTCTGCCCCCTTTTGTTACGAACCTAAAAGTGGTCTAAAGAATCGAGGGTAATTTAAAAAAAGAACCAGAGGAGGGAAAAAGAACCACTGAATTTACTATGTGAACCTCTCTCATATGAAGATAGGTCTCTCTTCATTTTGTACAGACCACACCAAATGGTAATATAAAAACATCAGAATAAAATAATCTTTTCACTCTGGTCTTAAATATTTACTTTCAGTAAAAAGAAATGTTATTACTTTAAATATTAACTTTATGAAGGCAAAAAATACCTTCTACTCCATAAAGTGTATTTATAAAGGCATAGTTTATACATCTTTAAAGTACTGTGATTATTATTACACAGACTCACGGAATAAAGAAAAGTGTAAAATTATACTTAAGTAGCAATACTCTACACAATTTTTTTATCTGACACTCCAAACACAAATGTTCCACAAAAACTGTAATAAGTCAGTGTTTAAACCCACATTTTTTTACTCTGAATATAAGCTTTGATTTTAAGAGATCTTAGGATACAGAGAGACTTGCTCATTTTATCTCAATGGATTTACTACGAAATAAACACAAACTATGATCTTTATGTCAGTTCATAAGGAATAACAAAATATAAAGAAAAAAATAAAATTGACAACAGTTAAGAACTGCATAATGTAAAATCTGCTTATATATAAAAATTGATGAAAGAATCAAATATTCCTGAAAAACATCTACTTTTGCAACATGTGACCAGTAACACTGGAATCAGTAGAAATAAAAAGCAACTTCAGCTGAAGTAATCCATGATGTTAGTAAAGCACTTTCACAAGTATCTTACTGGATCCTTAAAACAACCCCATGAGGTAAGCAAAGCAGGTATTCACCATCTTTTTCACAAGACGAAAGACCTGAGGTACACAAGTTTGTATGAATTTATCAATAATCTCACAGACTGAAAGTGGTGGGGCCAGGATTTTACCTCAGAATCATTATTCTTCATCTTGTCATCTCTCTCTCTTTTATTACCTTGGAATTTACAGTAGTCAAGAAAAAGACACTGAATATATCCACTTGCCTTCTGAATTCAGTGATAGCCTGGAGGGCACTAGCACCATCTAAGATTTGTACCAGGACAAAACAATCTACAATCTGCTGTGGACACAGACTATCATCTCATGTTTAAAAGCTATGCAGGGGAATACAACATGACATTCTCATGCAATCCATGATACTTGTATTAGCATTAGTAACAAAATACCACAGATTGGGTGTCTTAAGCAATGGACATTTAATTATCAGTTTTGGAGGCTGGCAAGTCCAAGATCAACATGTTAGCATATTGGGTTCCTGGTAAGAACCTACTTCCTGCCTTGCAAATGGCTGCCTTCTCATTAGGCCTTCACATGGCAGAGAAAGCAACAGCTCATTGGTGTCTCTTTAAGGACACTATTCCCACAGTGAGACCTCCTACCCTCACAACTTCATTTAAACCTAATTATTTCCAGGGGCACCTAGCTGGCTCAGTCAGTAGAGAATGCAACTCTTGATCAGGAATATAAGTTCACGCCCCACAATGGGTGTAAGAGAGTACTTAAAATAAATAAAATCTGGGGTGCCTGGGTCGCTCAGTCGGTTAAGCATCCGACTTTAGTTCAGGTCATGATCTTGGGGTTCATGGATTCAAGCACCACGTCCGGCTCTGCTGCTGACAGTTCAGAGCCTGGAGACTGCTTCAGATTCTGTGTCTCCCTCTCTCTCTGCCCCACCCTGCTCGCACTCTGTCCCCCTCTCTCTCTCAAAATTAGTAAAAACATTAAAATATATATATATATTTTTAATAAAATATTAAAAAAAATAAAGCTAATTACTTCCCAAGTCCTCACCTCCAAATACCATCACATTAGGGGTTATCACTTCAACATATGAATTTGGGGGAACACAAACATTCAGTTCAGAGATACGATAGCAATATACCGGTGGTATATCTCTAGGATATTGGGTTAGATGTGCCTAGCAAGACCAGAGCGGGTAGGTGATTAGCAATATCGTACTGGCTTAGTTAAATTAGCTATTCAGTATGGATAGCTAATGGACACCTTACCAGAGAAATGCATTCACTAGGGAAAAAGGGTCACGTTTAATAAAAGTTTAAATTTAATATTTTTCTCAAAGGAAAAAAAGAAGTCATCTCCCTCCCCCAAAATTAGGTCTATATAAAACAAACCAGGATATGCATAGTGGTTTGAGACTTTTTTCCTTTCGTGTGGTAAATGCTATGCTCTTCACTTTACATGTTTTATATCACAGCCCAGTGACCACTATGCCACACAGGTGGAAGTGTGGGTTTGAGGACCATTGAACACTGAATCTGCCCCAATACATCACAATTACAGAAACACCTGTGCCCAGTAACTTTCTGTTGAGCCACTATGAAAATTCACAATGTTCAATTGCCCACAGCACTTTTCATTTCTTATGACTAAATGATCAGCTCCAATACATAAGAAACAAGCTTTCTGAATGCAGCAGTTTCCAAACTTTGTTACTAAGGAATCTAGATCTATATAAGTCATTTCTTCAAATTTTTCTGAAATAAAATATACTTGTGACAAATGGGGAACTTAAGTAGGGTTCCAAGACATGAGAAAGAATGGTCCTAATCATCTGAAAACTAACTAATCCCTATCTAATGATGGGGAATAAATATGAATTGCTTTTTTGTTAAGCAGAATACATTTTAGAGTGGTTCTCATTCAATCATAAATTATGAAATAAAATTAAAATCAACCTAAGTAGAACTAATCACGATTCCTCATGTATTCATTCTTTCTTTACCTTAACCCCTGAAATAGAGAAAATACACTAGAGAAGGTAAATGTCTACTGAACTGAAACTGAAAAATGTAATTCTCCTTTACGACAATGAAAAAGAAGAACAGGGTTAGAGCAGAGGTTATGAAATATTTGTGGACATTTCATGGAGGAGGCAATAAATCAGTAAAGTTTCTTTTTTTTTTTAGTCTTATGGGGAACTCTAAAATGTAAACAGAAAAAAAAAAAAACTATACCGTAGATAAAGTAAGGTAGATAGGGATCCAGAAAACAACAATTTAAAAACTTTAAAAAGCAAAAAATCTAGGTTATAAAAACTCTTTAAATAGAAAATTGTAAAGGGACTACTTACTTTTCATTAACTCCAAAATACTGATATACATAAATTAAGTGATATCCTTTGAGTCACTGCTAAAAGTTATGTAAGCAAGTTGTTCTAAAAATAATATATGGATAACCGGTCAAATACAGAGCTAACAGTTAGAAGTGATTGTTTAGTGAGTGGAAAGTGGAGATAAGAAGGGGGAAAAGAATATATTTATTACACAATGCAGCAATTCCACTCTTACAGAAATAAAAACATACGTCTACACAAAGACTTTGTGGCACTGTAGGCAAAGGTTTACACAAAAGTTTAGAGTTCAAGCGTAAGTACAATCTATGACTGCCAGAGACAAAGAGATAGATAATTTGTGTGTTTATGTGTTACAAAAATTGTATGTTAAATAAAGAAAAAAAAGAAAAGGCATAATTTATAATATTTACCCACATATATACCATTTCTTTCATTCTTTATTCTCTTCTATAGTTACGAATTACCATCTGTTACCAGTTCTCTTGAACCTAAACAATGTCTTGTAGTATTTCTTATATATTTCCCATGTATGAATTTTTCAATTTTGTTCATCTGAAAATGTCTCCATTCCTTCTTTATTTTTGAAGATTAGATTTGTTCAATACAGAATTCTTTGTTGACAGTTTTTCCTGTCAATAATTGAAAGATGATATTCCATTGCTTTTTAGACTCCACTGTTTCTGATCAGCAGTTAGCCATATCATTGTTCTTCTATATATAATGTATTATTTATCTCTGTCTCTTTCACTGTTTTCTTTTTCCCTTTCGGTTTCAGAAGTTTGACTATGATGCATAGAAGTGTGACTTTTTACTTGTTTTGTTGGAGAATTTGATAAGTTTCCTGGATCAGTGTGCTTGGATTTTCCCCCTTCAACTAAATTTGAAATTTTTCAGTCTTTATTTCTTCAGGTATTTATTCTGTTTCATTCACATTCTTTACTCTCATTCTGGAACTTCAGTTAGAAGCATTTCATTCTGTTTGATATTATTCCACAAGGCTCTCAGACTCTCCACTTGCTTTTTCTGTTTTTCAGACTGAATAATTTCTACGATTTACCTTCAGGATTCTTGACTCTTTTACTGCCTCCTTTCAGCTGTTAAGGCCATCTACTATACTTTTCATTTAATCATTGTATTTTTCAGCCCTATATTTTCCATTTGGTTCTTTTTTTAACTTAAAAAAATGTTTATTTATTTATTTTCAGAGAAAGAGAAAGCGAGCAAGTGAGGGGCAGACAGAGGGGGAGAGAGAGAATCTCAGGGCAAAGTCCAATGCGGAGCTCAAACTCAAAAACCATGAGATGATGACAGGAGCTGAAACCAAGAGCCAGACGCTTACCTGAATGAGCCACCCAGGCGCCCCTCCATTTGGTTCTTTCTTATGGAGTCTTCTGTCCTGTTAAGATTCCTCATGTATTCATTCAACACGCTGATGTTGCTTTTAGTATTTTGGCCATAGATATAACTGCTTTATTTACCTGTAATTGCCTTTTCTTGACTATCCTGAGGTGACTTTCTACTTGACTGTTTTTTCTCTTGAGCAGCAGTTATTCATTTGTTTCTCATGAGCCCTGATTTTTTAAACGTACATTCTGGATACGATCAACCACACACTATAAAAGTCTTCCTTACAATGTATTGAATTCTTCTGAAGTATAGTGATATTTGTTATAACTAGTGTGCTACTGATCTCAAACTCCAAACTCTGTCTGTCTTAATGTGGCCAGCAAGGGAAATGTCCACTTAGCTTTTTTATCTTCCAGGAGCTGCTTTTTTACTACATCCACTGGAGTCTTTCTCATACATCTCCACTTTATTGTTCAGCCAAGGATTTGGATGCTGTTTACATGCATTTCCAGGGGGTTCATCCTTCTGTGGTTCCCACACCCTTCTGGAACTTCCTCCGAATTGTTAGGTATTCTGCCAGTCTTGAAGTCTGTTCTCTGACAGCTGGGTAAGCAAGGCTGTGGCTCTTTACATTACCATGTGAGTTACAGGAGTGACCTCAGACAAAAACCTGCAAACTCAAAATCTCACACCTTGAAATTTCAGCCTTTCGTATATAGAATCCTCTCTAGTTTTTTCCTACTTGTGGCTGTCTTACAGTGACTTTACATAGCTGGTTTTTGCAAAACATTTCTAGAGAGTTAACCCAATCAAGGCATTCTATTAGAAGCTGAAAAGATAAGTTCATGAGGTACTATATCTCAACTGCAAGTCAAATGTCTTGATGCTTTTTATGTGAAAGTAAACCTTTTTCATATACCCCCTCCACATCTCAGTTTTCTCATGCCTCCCATTACATCCCATTAGCCAGAACTGCATTATATGTCCATTCCTAAACCCATCACCTATGAGAGGAATGTAATTATTAACACTAACTAGACTACATTAGGCTCAAGAGCAACATGGCTTCTTCAAAACTATGGAGGTGCTCAATCTCTGTAGAAAATGTTTGCAGGGAAGATCTTTCAATGGGGGTGGCTGTTTGAGACAATTAACAGTGCTGCATTCTCTACACCACCTAGACAACAATACACTGGCAGAATCTGTCTGATGTGACTATTTTAGAACTGTGGAATCTACTGAAGGTTTGCTACTTCCAGGAAGACTTCAGTGATTTTAAGATATGTCTCAGAAATCTAAAGTCTATACATAGACACAACTAAACAAATCACAGAGAAGAAAACTGGATGTTTCAAATTACATTATTAGTTTACAGAAAATCATCTTTTCTCAGGTGAATACAGAAACTATTAAGCAGCAAAATCACAAAATCAAATGTAAATAAGTGACTTCTCAGGTGATTCATTATTAATTATATCCACTCCTTTATGCTAGAATAAAACTAACACAGAGAAAAATATGAGGAAATGAATGGATGATACAGTCAAGAGACATTACAACAATACAAGTATCTATGGGAGAATATAAAAAAAAAAGCTCAGAGAAAAGAGGAAACTTAGCAGACAGATATCAGTGAAGGGCAAAAGAATGAATAACCTTTCTTAACTCCTTAAACTCTAATTCTCTCCTCCTAAAATTCAGTTGGTACATGTTAAAAGTCATAGAACACTTAAAACTATTAACATTTTGAGACTTCTAGGAAAGGATGGTAAAAGAATGTAATCTCTTTTCCCAATATAAAAAATGTGAGGAAAATAAAAATATTAAAACCAGCAAAAAACAGTCAACTGTAATGGAACAAGTGTCATAATCTATTGGCACAAACTTTTTTTTTTAAACAAAGCTTTTTTTAAACAGCAGATTTTAGAAACACATATTCCTTGCTTCCTGAGAATGTTCATTAATAACCTTCTCCTCCCCAAACTTAGAAGAAAACAAAGAAAAGTTATTCTTATCTTTTCAATCTAATGGGTGGGTAGGGTGGTGAGGGGGTTAGTGGTGAAAATAGGTGAAGAGAAGCACATGGCAGAGTAAACAACAAAGCTGGCTCTCCCTGAAAGAAGTGATGACTCTGGAGCAACACTGCCCAAAAGAAACTTTTATGGTAAAGGAAACGTTTTATATCAGCACCATCTAATAAGTAGGCACTAGCCATGTGCGACTACTGAGCACTTAAAATGTGGCTAATGCATCTGAAAAATTGATTTTCAATTTTAGTTAAACAGTCACATGTGGCTAGCAGCTACTTTATTGAGCAAGAAAGTTCTTGGATGAAGCAATGAATAACAGAAATTAATTTAAAGATCAAGAATATCTTTCCATAGGAATATACTAGGTGGTACGAATACTCATAAAGAACATTTAAGAAAATTCCAGAAAAACTGCTCAGGCATTCTAAAAAAACAACTTCAATCTCTGCTGATGCTAAATTTACTACCCCCAAAATTACTCCTTTCCCCAAATGCCCTAAGGCTACCACTAAATCAAAAAAGAGTATGACATAAAATACACACACCTCAAATTGAAAACTGAGAGGAAGAAACAAACTATCTTTAGGTGTGGGTACAAAACTAAGAAGTCACACTGTGTCAGAATGAATGTCTGTACCAGAGCTTCCCAAGTATTTTCAATATGAAAAGAGCACAACAACTAGGCTACATATTCACAGCACACACTAAAAATACAAAAGACAAATCATTCTGGAAAAAAATATTCCCTATGTATCGAAAGTAAATTCTCCAAGAGGTTCTCAAGTTCTTGAATATGAACTCAAGAAAACGGAAGTTCAAAGATGAGATGATAAAACTATATAATAAAGGAAATGTAAGATTGACACTTGAATAAGTAAAATCCAAAGCGGGTGCCTGGGTGGCTCAGTCAGTTAAGTGTCTGACTCTTGATTTTGGCTCAGGGCGTGATCTGCCGGTTCATGAGATCAAGCCCAAATTGGCCTCTGTGCTGGCACAGAGCCTGCTTAGGATTCTCTCTGTGACCCTCTCTTGTGGGAGTGCGCTCTCTCTCTCTCTCTCTCTGTCTCTCTCTCTCTCTCAAAATAAATATAATAAAATAAAACCCAAAGCAGTATCATTATCAAAGTAAACAAAAACTGTTAAAGACAGATAAGATCACTGAAAATCAAATTACTGACAAAAAGACTTGAGGGGTGCCTGGATGGCTCAGTCAGTTAAATGTCTGACTTCAGCTCAGGTCATGATCTCACCGTTCACAGGTTTGAGCCTCAAACTGGGCTTTGTGCTGAGCCTACTTCAAATTCTCTGTCTCCCTCTCTCTGCCTCTCCATCACTCATGCTCTTACAAAAAAAAAAAAAAAAAAAAAAAAGACTTGAGAAATACAAATGCAAATAAAAAGACAAACACTGAAGCAATTTTTTTTAAAGGTGACAGAGAGTACACAAAGACTGTAAAATAGCATAACTGGCATTTATGAAGCATATAAAAGACAAACGGAGCAAGAAAACTTGGAACATCAAAGAAAAGAATTCAAAAAATTCTACAAAATAAATGAAGAAGTAAATATGTAGATCAGATAGAATGATCCGCATCAAGAGGCAACTTCACTAATCTTTATAGAGTTGGAAAAAAAACAGCTTTCTGGGATACAAACAAAAAAAACCAAATCACCTGCAAAGGAAAAAAAATCTGTGCCTACAAGGAGAGCTCTCTGAAAAAGAAGAAAAAAAGGTGTGACCCAACAGTATTATATCCAACCGAGATGTCAAGTAAAAAAGTAACATGACGGGACACCTGGTGGCTCAGCTGGTTAAGCTTCCGACTCTTGGTTTAGGCTCAGATGATGATCTTACAGTTGGTGGGCTCAAGACCCACATCCAGCACTGTGCTGCCAGCGTGCAGCCCGCTGGGGATTCTCTCTCCCTCTCTCTCTGCCCCTCCCCTGCTGCCGTGCTCTCTCAAAATAAATAAATAAACTTTTAAAAATTTGTAAAAATTAAAAAATAAGAGTAACATGGCATTTCAAATACATAAGCCCCAAGAGAATACTGATTCTGATTCCACCAAAAAGGACAAGAATGTTACTATACAGAAATAATATCTGCAAAGTCATAATTAAATGAACAATATACAATTATTTAAAAATTCTAATAAAACTATATTGCAAAGATGGAATAGGGACAGAGTGAAACTATGAGATAATATATGACAAGAATGCCAAATCTTCCATTTCTATAATAGGAAGTCATTCATAAATCAAGAAACAGCAATATGTGCGTTATTACTAAAAAATATGCATATTACTGAGAAATGGAGAAAGTTAAATACACACGTGTCTAAAAGAATTAGAGGTAGCTAAATCCAGGCATGGGGAAGGGTGGAACAGGAAAATGTTTCTTACAAGCCAGGTGGTATTATTTAATTTACTTTTTTAAACCACATACATGCCTACTTGGATAAAGTTTAAAATATATTTTTTGTTTTTTTACTTTTTATTTTTTTTTTTTGAGTGAGACCGTGTGTGGGTGCAAGTGGGGGAGGGGCAGAGGGAGACAGAGCATCTCAAGCAAGCTCCACGCCCAGCATGGAGCCCAATGCAGGGCTGGATCTCACAACCCTGAGATTTATGACCTGAGCCAAAATCCAGAGTCCCACGCTTAACCAACTGAGCCACCCAGGTGCCCTAAAATATTTTTAAAAAGGAAACTTCATGGATTAAAAAATCCAACCAAAAATAAATTATGAACAAGAAGAAGAATAAGGAATCTTTAAGATAAATACTTCATAACTAATGGAGAGAAGGAAACCCCATTTCAGTATCTGCTAGTGGTCCACAGTTTCCCAATAAACTGCATACTGAACTCTTTATCAATAGGTGCCTGAAAAAGTGCACAAAAAACTTTTGTATTTGAACTGTACAGCATGGATTCTACCATAATTCCTCCCTACTGTTATTTAAAAATTACGCACAAGAGATTCAAAAATAGTTCATTAGTAAGACACAATACAAAATTTATTTTACAAAGAAAATTAACTTGTAAAGAAAATTAAAACTGAATAAAAAATAATCTCTAACATGTAGGTCCTGGAAGACAGGACATGGTGGACTCTCACAGTACCTTTGTATTTTCAGAAAATTGCCAATCAAGAACTATGTATATGAATTTTGTGTTCGGGTTAGTTCGTATTTTACGGCTGTCCCTAAAAAACTTAAGGAATTTATCTCAAAAATACTTTAAACAAAATTCTAAACTGGAACTTTCTTACACCCACCTAAGGTTTTATAATTGAAATACAGATATACTGAGAGAAATAAAAGTAAATTCATCGCTCCAAATTTCAAAATGGCATGCATAATGCCACTAGAATTATATTAGCTGGATTCATATGCAAAAAGTAACTGTGAGTACATAAAGTTTGAAGTTCTGAATCATGAAAGTAAAAAAATTTGATAATTCTTGCAAAATTGTCATCTCCTAGAGAAAGTTTAAGGTTAAAGAGCTAAATTCATAAAATTAAAAACCTTTCTCAGGCCCCAGAACGCGAGCTTTGTTTTGGTTTATAATTAATACCACTAAAGGGTTTTGGGTTTTTTTAATACTCTTAAAATTTACTTAGTGTTTTATAACATTTATTTTCTAAAATTCATTTTTTCTACAAAAGTAACTTTAGTATTAGAGATTTACATTTATGCTTCAAGTATTCTTCCATAATAGGCTTGAATGACACAAAGAAAAGCTTTAAGTAATTTTATATCCTTGAAAATTATACAAACTTGACCTAGAATAAAAAAAAAACAAACAAAACACCTACATGTACTGTAAAGAGTAAGGTAAATTTGAGAAAATAAAAATGCAAATATGCATTTTAGCAGTCTCTTGAATTTATTAACCTAAAAGGTTTAATTTCCATTTTCCTGCATCAGCTTTATTTATAAAATGTCGTGCCCTATAAATACGCTGTTATTTTCTATAGTCAAGCACCCTCTTAACAAATCTTCTCATTAATATGTAAATTTAAAGTCAATCGGTCTTCTCCCTGACAGCCCCATGAATTCCTAGTGCACTGTATAATCGGCTTTGACTTGGCATCCACTATTTATCATCAAAGATGTCAGTTAGAAAAATTATGGAAAATGCACTGCAATTGATATGACTGCAATCTACTTTGTCAACACTTAATTGTTCCTCAAATCATACATTTACATATAAACAGCCTAAATACTGATCTATAATGATGCAAATAAACTAAATTAAAAATCTCTTCTGCCCTGAAGAAGCTTGTTTGTATATGATGTGTTCATCTGAGAACTTATTGACAAAAGCATGTTACATCAGCTCATCTCAAAAAAGGTTTCTACTAATTTTCAATCCCTCAAAAAAATAATTTTGCTACCTTTCAAGTTTATAAACAAATATTTTAAAAATCCAATAAGAAACATGATTTTTCTCTCTGAAAAACAAATTTAATTATAGTTGTTAGCTAACTGCAATATCTAAGCACCATGGATGGGGGGGGCGGGGAACTTCAAAAATGGCTTCAACCAGAATGCAGTAAACAAACACAGAGAAAGTTATTAAAGTAAGCGAAAAGATACTTTAACTTAAAAGTCATGAGGTAATAGAATATATAGGATATATATCAGAATATAAATCTGATCTAGGCATCAGATTACTCTGTTTATATTTCTGGTTCCACATTTTATAAGCAACATTATCTTCTATGAGTTGTTGAACATTATATGCCTCAGTTTCTTCATCTATAAAATGGGTCTAATAATCGTTACTGTCCTATCTCAAATAAAATACTACAAAGTACAGCAAAATAAACTGTTAAATTTAAAGTATCACTGTATTATTTTTCATATATTATCTTAGTTTCTGAGAAACCCCTTGATTTTAATAAATTTAGTATTTAAAGGCAGTTTTTTCCTTTAACTTTTAAATTAATCTATAATTTTAGTGAGACCGTTTTCTCATTTGTAAAACCTTTTACTTCAAGACAAATGGCTCTTTATATATCATAATATGGTGTTCATATAGCATTTATATAAGTGACTTCTGCCTGTATGTAAATGGGGATGAGGTGCTAGAATGACCATCTTTATATTCTGCTAATTTCATGAAAACAAAAACAAAAACAAAAAAACACATCCAAGACCTGAAGGTAAAAAGATAAAAAAGGATTTTAACAAGTCAGCAATGACTATGCTAGCATACTGATCCACTTTGTCTTTCTATCCCATAACATTCTTAGCAGTTCTTTACCGCATGATAGGCTTTCTGCAACATGAAAACTGAAAAATGAAAGCAGATATAAATGCAGAATCCTCCTAAGTTTCTTCCAGCTTCATGATTCAGGCTGCCAAATTTTAAAGTTAAAATTACCATGTACAGACCTAAAAAGATGGATGCAAGTTAAAGTGTAAGCCATAAACTCTCCAAGACTACAAGTGCTTGGACTGCTCCCTCAAAAGTTGCTCAGTAAAACAGAATTCTAACAAGCCACAGACAAAGTCTGAGATGAGTTAAAGAGTAAGCATGAACATGGTCTAAATGATGATAACCATTTGAACTTTAATTTTATAAAATGTATCTGTGCTAAAAGTCTAACCTCTTGGACAATCCCTTGCTTCTAATACTGCAATAAAGAATGACCCTTTCAAATCTTTCCTGCTGGTACTGAACAGAATACATATGTATACAAAGAGACACAAGCCTGTTATCTTGATTATTTTGGAATCAACTGATACCACTTTAAATTAATAAATAAAGTGAAATAGGCTATCCAAAGTAAAATTTATAACCACTACAACAACAGAAATTAAACAGTTTCCTCTAAGGGGTCAACCAAGAGGTTATGATATGAGAAGGACGACTTCGCTTTTATTTCACCATGTGGCTGACCTCGTTGTACAATTAAAAAAAAAGTTATGTTTATAGATACCTAAACCCTTAGAAATCTTCTATTTTAGTAAGGTTTTCTTCTTTTCTTTTTTTTTTTTTTTCTTTAAGCCAAGGAATCTTTCTCAAAGGAAGCCATATTCAAAGCTGTATATGAAGGGCGGACAAAGATGAAGGCTGCTCTGTCTGGAACAGAGGCAAGAACCCAGAGAGCTGCAGAGTCTAGACCACCACTGTCCCCCCGCCCCCCACCACCACCCCAGGGTTGTTCCTGTGGCAATGTTACAGCATCCTGAGGCCTGAGGTGCACATCTGAAAACTAGTGAATTAAGTCTATTAACCACATAATGTAGAGAAAATGCCAAGGTCAGAATGCAAGTAAGTGGCAAAGGTGAGAAATCACTGAGCCCAGTTTCAATGTACCCAGGACAATGACTGGATTTCATCTCATGTTTGTAATAGTTAATGTCCAAAGAATCCACATGTGAAAACACAAGGAATACATATAGCCCCAATTTGTCAAATGATCTGTCAAAAGAGTAAATATACATGGCAGTACAAAATTTAACTTCCTGGCTTTGTAAATAGCTTTCAACATGAATTTTATGTAAAATAACATGAAACATAATTCAAGGAACAGAAACACAAACAGACAAACTACAAAAATAGAGATTTTAAAGTCTGTTACATATTTTCAGAAGATATGGCAAGGAAAGATTTTAACTGTAATTTCTACATAATAACAAAGCAAAGGATCATTTGCATACAGATACTGAAAATGATTTGACGGTGACAGGGAAGTAAAATTTAAAATCTTATCAAAGAATGACAGTGGTTAGATAAGGCAAAATTACTTTATAATAACCTTACAACAGGAAAACAAAATATCTAAAGAGCACTCTGGAAAAGGACCGGCTGAAATCGAACAAACTATCATTAGCAACAAAAATCTCTCGTCAAAGTTACCATTTACATGAAAGGGCCAAGACTTTTATAGCACTGGCATGTCGTTGCTTAATCCAGCAAAAGTGCCATCAGAAATTTACTTTGCTCAATGATTAATACAATTTATTTTATATAAGAAAGCAATCAATTAGTCTTATATGGCATGAGACTTTTATATATGAATAATTCAAAACATACTTCAATTTTAAATAACCTAAATACTTTCTTAATATTAAAATTAAGATGGAGTCAGGAATACAGATAGCCTTCTGGATAAAGATACACTTTAAAAATTTTTAAATACTTTTTAGTATAATAGTTACCGTAAAAAGCACTGATGAATATTTTAAACATTTAAACTTCTTTAAACATCTGAAAGTTTAACATGACATCTTAAAGTATGTACTATGAACATTCCTCCATTCTACATACGTTTTCCACTTCCTTTATTTCTCAATAACAAAAGTGAAACGTAGTAAGCACTCAAGCCCTACGCTTAAGTTTCTATACAAACTACTATGACATAATTGGGGGATTTTTGATCTTTTACTTTTTACACAGTTGATTTAAAAAATCTATTATAGATTTTACTTTTAAAAAAGCATTAAACTTTTTTTAATTTAAATATAGTTGACACATGTTACATTAGTTTCAGGTGTACAACATAGAGATTCCACAACTCTACACATTCTGCTGTGCTCACCACAAGTGTAGCTACCATCCGTCACCATACAACACTATTAAGATACTACTGAATATATTCCCTGCGCTGTACCTTTCATCTCCATGACTTATTCATTCCATAATTGGAAGCCTGTACTTCCCACTCCCTTTCACTCATTTTGTCCAACCTCCCTCCCACCCACTTCCACCTGCTTTTGAAAAAGACAAAAAAGAAATACCACAAGATGAGAATGAATGTGCTAGTCTTATAAGATTTAATGATTTCTTTTTTTAAACAAGCTAAAACTTACACTTAAATATTAAATATATACACACAGAAATCGCTATTGCAAACTATGCAGTAAAATTTTTTCAATCGTCAATAAAGTAACAAGAAGGTATGTGTCTAGGTAGGTATACATAGCCTAATGTTAATATGCACAAAGAAAACAACTTCGTTTTAAGGCATATTTAATTATTAATTTTACTAAAATTCTATCAGCTTAAGTGAAAAAAAGGAAAACAAACATTTTAAAATACAAAACTAGGAAAAAGTAGTTTAAAAGGTCAGTAATATTTACCATTAAAGGCAAGATACTCTCTTAAATTTACATGTGCTAGAAGCACATTACCCACTTGTACGATTGAATCACTTGAGCAGTTGAGACTTAAAGATAGGAAAGCAACAAACTGCAAAAAAATCCATGATTTGGCAATATCCCTGAAAACACTGTATCACACTACTGCTCCTAACAAGGGCCTCCTGCCAGGTATCATACTAAAAGTTTATACACTATGTCATTAAAGACAGGTCAATCGGTACCAAAATAATGAAAAATTATCCTTGCATTTATATTTATTTTCTGCTTTCCAAAAGAACATAAGAAAAAAAAGTCCTCCATAAATATGCAGACTTCTATTATCTTACTCCTATACACATTTTTAAAAGCCCATCCATGTTCTTAATCTTCATTAAGTGGAAGATTGTTCAACACTTACCTCTTTCCAAGGACTGACAAACTGTGTACGAGCATATCGAGTTAGCATGTGGATTATGACAACCTGCCCCCACTCTTCTACATCAACTAGTAAATTACAGAGCTTGCGGTAATTCTTGTGAATCAGATCTATTCTATCCGGGCATACTTCTTCAAAAGCCATCACAACACTGCCAGCTACCAGCTAGAAAAGAAAGAAATAGTAACTCATTAAAAAATGTCTTCCTCCCCATCAAAGATTCTATTTAGGCATTACAGAGATACAATCAGTGTTATGACAATGAATGTTTAAAGTATTCAGTTATTTAATTAACAAAGTGATTGTTTAAATAACAAATTTTAAGTGTCACTCACTCAAAGAATAATTTTTATAGCTGTAACATGTCTGAAAAGCTAATACTTTCCTGAAGTATTACAATTAGAGAAGTATCAGTACTACAAATCCAACAATTTTTTGTCATGTTAAATAGCAATGAATTGTTCACACATGGATGGACTCAACATATTCGTCATGTACATTTTTCATTTTTAAGCTAACCTAAATTCCAATCTAAAGATTTATTATTTAGTACATAACATTCAGAAAAATCAAGACACTAACAAAGACCACATCATGTCAGTTTAAAATGAGAATGACAATGAATTCATCTTAAAGTGTTTGAGGAACCTGTAAGTGTTTCTGGTACAAAACACTTTCAAATCTTCAACATTTTAATCCACCTGTTAATTTTTACCAATATATTTACAAAGAAAATACAAAGGCTAAAATTTTATATAACCTATATAGCAATGTGTATAAATTGAAATAATATATTACCAACAAAAGACAGCTCCCTCAAAGACCAATTAATGAACCATAAATGCTGTTTTGTAATTGTCATACAAAGTGGTAAAATTAAGATATCTTTGGTATAAAGATACAAGCTAAGCAGAATACGTAATATACAAATACTTCTATATATGTACCATTGATATATGTGCAGTTAGCCAAAATGTAATACTGTTGAAAAAATAAATTAATATCATATTCTTTCTAAACACTAGGGATCTTCATTTTAGTGTCTAAAATTTCCCCAATGACTTAAAATAAGCAATTAAATAGAAATGTAACTTATTGAAATGGTACTTTTTGAAAAATATTAGATACAATGATATTCGTATTTTTAGTGTTTGTCCCTCTACTTGGCTGACATTTAGTTTATTAATATGCAACCAACAATACAATCGAAAGAAAACAGCTCAGAATATAGACTTGCTATTATGCTAAACAAGTTTCCAGTCCTGTGGGGATTTTATGAATTACCAATCAGTATAAACGTGAAGCCGCATTTATTGACTCCAGCCCTGCCCATGTACTGGTGCCTGCTGGTCCCAGCATGAATGCACTTCAATCGAAAAAGCAAAGAATTGATTATTTGTGTGAACTAAATAAAAAATGTATTATATATATAATTTCCCATTTGCTGTTGATATGGAAAGGATGTTAAGTTCATGTTTTCATCTCCACATTTTGATATCTTCTGCATAAATCACTCTTCAAAAATTATATTCTGTGATAATCATATTTCTAAATGGTTAGAATTAGTATTATTTAAAAATCCCTTAAAAACAACTAAGTTTATGACCTCAAACTATAGAATAACTTAGTATTTGTGAAATAGATCTATCCATCTATATGTTTTATATTTAGGCCAATCTTACATTAAGACACACATATGAATTGGTAAAGGATATTAAAGTAAAAAAATAAATAATACCACTTAGAATACAATAGTCAGTGAAATTAAAGCAGCAATCCAACAAAGTTTCAATTAAAGAAATACTATGTAAAATCAAGTTATTTTGCCTAACACTACCAGATTTTTTTCAAAATGGTTAGTACACACCAAACAATTAAAAGAAAAATCAGCTACCAAAAGGTATTAAATTTATTACACCAAGAGCTATAGGTACAACATAATTCTGAAGTATTAACAGAAAACATGAAAAAAGAAACTACTTATGTCCAAATAAAGTTTAAGAAAACACAAAATAATTAGGAAGAATGTAAAGAAAAGTACCTTCACAAAATAAAACTGACCATTTTAGATATTTTATCGTATGGATTTAACAAACTGACCCTAGGCTAACCAATGCCAGAATCGATAATTTTGGTCTATTAAATGTTCAATATTGTATAAAACTTCCAGAATTAAAATAAAATGATCTACTCAGATTTTAAAACCAAAAATATTGGTTTCCCAAAAACACACAGTTAATTTCCATCTCACTGTGTCAATAGTAGCTTTTTATATAAGGTGAAAAATAAATCACTCCAACAAAACTAGCAATGAGCTCATCAAATTCAAATGCAGTTTTCCATTTATGTATTTTTTATATTAAAGCTATAAACATGGTTCATTTATCTTCCCTTGGTTGCCACGTTTTTCTGTGCTGTTGCTATGAACTTCAGCCATTAGCTGTGCTCCAAGGTAAACTACATGAACCATCAACAAAAGTGACACCCCATCTATGGAGTTCATATTTTCTCCAGATTATCTATGCTAGTTGACAAGCTGGTAATGAAAAAAATCACACTAAGCAAATGGTTCCTCTAATAACAATAAATTTTCTATAAAATTATGAAGGGTACAAAACGTTTCCTTGCATCTATTTTGTCATGAATTCTAATTAACGTTGCAAAAACCTGAGAGTGCTGGGTCATCACAAGAAGTGCATCAAGGTTTGATTGATAATATGGTATAAGTTGGCCAATGCTGCCAAGATTTTCTTCTCTTAAATTAATGGCCATCCAACCTGCCCTAATCATACAGCCCAAATGATATTCCCCTTCTTATTTCAATTTTCTTGAGGCATGGAAAATGGGAAAGATCAGTCATTTATCTTCTAATAGCTGGATAATAGATCTATCACAATAAAACATCTGCACAAAATCAGAGGTGTGGGGTTTTTTTTTTGCCCACTACAGTGAAGCTTTTACCAACATTAAATCAATAACCTATAAAATGGTGTCTTACCCCTATAATTTAGTTACGAACTACCAATATATTCATTAAACATCATTTTGTAAATTAAGGAGAAACTCTGTCATAAAAAATATATATAAACAACTAAGTTTTCCAGTAAGCATTGACCTAATCTGTGTTCTTAAGAAACTGTTTTCTATTAGAAAGTTAAATGCTATCAAAAGGATTTCTTTACAATTAACCTGAAAGGAAAAGGAAATAATACCACCCTGCTTTTGAGGTATTCTAAATAAAAGATGTCCACTGCTATGTTTAAATTGTTCAACAAATATGGATTTCTACCTTAAAGAAAAACCAGAGAAAGTATTAAAATTTAAAAATGAATTTACAATAGAACATCAGAAAAGGTATACAGGAAAGAAGAAAAGTGTTTAAGATATGTTAAATAGAGAATATAGGATGAAAATAGTAAATCTAGGAATATACAATAAAGAAATTATGTAAAAAACATCTTGTAACTGTTGACTGAGGATAATGGAACACAAACAACATATTCTCTTTTAATTTCACTGACTATAGCTGTGAGGTGTCTTTCAAAACTTAAAGATAATCTTCAGACAACAGTTACCTAAGTAACCCTAAAATGTTCTAGTTATTTTACCATAAGCCTTATATTCCTTAACCATAACTATATTCCTTAACCCAAAGTTATGTATTTTTAGGAAAGGACTATTCATATGATAAATTTTGGTCTTACTCTATTAAAATGGAAAGAGCATTCTATTTTAGTATGTTTAGATTTCTATCTTTCCTTAAAATGAGAATTATAGAACTGTCTTTGAGAACTTAATTATTAGAAAGTCTTCATTTAGGCTAAAAGAAGCAACAGAAGGTATATCTCATAGCCAATATGTTAAGTAAATAAAAGTTTTTAAACAGATTAACACCTTTCAAATTGATATTTGTCAGCAGCAATAGCAATGCCAACATGACAATAATAATCCCAAAAAGCTCCTGATGAAAACAAATAAATTCCTTTTCAAAATGTGGAAATAAATCAGACCTAGTTCCCTTAATTGGGAAATTTTTAAACAAAAATTATTTGGAATTCTTACTGTTTTAAATGTCAATACCAATACTAACTTGGGAGAGAAAGGAAATATAGCTGTCTTCCTTCAACAAAGAATTACAAGAGACAAGACTAAGTAATAATAAAGCTAAAATCCCTATATATATATGCATAAATACCAGAGTATTTTAAACCTTTCTACCACAGAATGTAATCATACAAAGGAAAAAATTATCACAAAATATTCCCAAAACATAATTAATTTAAATAATGGGTAAACAAGTTAATGGTACCTAGGAAAACATGAATCTCCCATCCCAAAGCCAGAAAAATCAAAGATGAAAAACTGTCCTAAGCATAACTAAAAAACAAAGAATCCCCAAACTTCAAATTACATGTAAGTAGAAAAATAAGCCCTAAATGCCAGAGAGTTATCTTTCATGCTTATATCATAAAAACCCATAAAGACCTGTGGCAGTCAGGAAAAAACTGCCCTTACCAAAACAGTCAGAAGTTGGTGGTGAGCAAAAGAAAGAACTAAAATCAATAGGAGGAAGAGAAAGAGTATTCTAAGTGTAAAAATACTATCTAAGATTCCTCATGGATCACAGTGGATTACAAAGTAGAAATTTCAAGGGGGTAGGAGATGGAGGGTGGATTCAATGAGATTGTCTTGGAAAAGAAAAATTTCAAGAAGAAAACAGTTAAAAAAGAGGTAGAGGAAGAGGAATTCCTTAGAAAATGTAAGGTGACAGAAAAAAAGAAATAAGAGGAGGAAATTCAGAAGAACTACAACAAAATCAAAATAACTTTAGGACATACACCCCTTCCTACATGCTTTCTCTCAAAACAGCCATCTAATAAAAAAGCATACTGTGATATTCTGGCAGAAACGGTATTCTTGTGCCAGGAATCTTGCAAACTACCTCAAACTCAAACCACCAACCCTGTCCAAAGAAAATGTAAAGATGTGAGTAATCTGCAAGTGTTGAAAACAGAAAATGAAAATCAAAACAATTCAACTGATGAAAATTGCCCACACAAAAAATTAATAACAAAACAAACTGTCTAACGCAACACTCCAAAATGAAGTACCCTCAACGAAGCATATGAAGATCAGAAAAATGAACGTGAATCAGAAATTCATAAACAGAGAAAAGAAATAAACAAAAGACATCAGGAAGAAATGTAACAGGAGTTGACTGAAACCAGGAAAGAAACTGAGAGGGGAAGAAAATAATCAGACATGATGATTAAACTGCAAGGTGCCCCTGCAAGAAAACAGCTGAATGAAAATTTAATAAGGGGAATTAAAGAAAAGTAGAAAAACAACAACAACAACAAAAACAACAACACAGTGGTTGAAATGTAAGACAGGCAAAGAAGATCCAACCTACATAAAATTTAAATCCCTGAAGAAATAAAAGTAACAACTAAGCAGAAGTAATGTTTAAAACTATAATCTTAAGAAACAACAACAACAACAACAACAACAACAAAAAACTTTGCCAGAAATAATGTAAGTTCTAAACCTACATTTTAAAAACATTCAATGAGTACCAGGAAAAAAAACTAACCCACATCAAATAACCCTGAGACACAATTTAAAACCATTATGTCTCAAAGATAAAGAGGAAATCATCAGGGTCAGCATCTTACTTAACGCAGACACATTACAGACACTTTCCTTTAGACTGAAATAAGACAAGGATGCCCACCATCTCCACTACTACTGAATATTATACTAATACTAGTAAGTACCCAAGTATATAATTACACAAGAGAAATTAATTAATCATTAGACTTGGAAAAGAAGAAGTAAAATCACTCTATTAGCAGACATTATATTTTCTAGAATAAACCATGAATAAAATAATTAAACAATAAAAGAACTTGGTAAAGGAGCAGGATATAAAATTACCATAGAGAAGATCAATAGCCCTTTTTATACACCAATATAACAAGTTCAATGATATAAGGATGAAGCAATTTCAATTTACAGTAACATCAAAGAAGACTACATATCAATACAACTCTAAACCAATATTTAACTCAGTTAGCAGTCCACATCTTACCACTTCCCACAAAGGCACATGCTAGCAATTCTGAAACACTTTGTCTGCATCTTGGGACAAAACAAGTAAGTAAATATATTGTCAATAATAAAAGCCACATTTTTTAATGTTGGAGAAGGAAGCTGAAAAGGCAGGAGGCTAGAAGGAATCCTGGGCTATTGTACTGGAATTAGAGGCATCTGTGTAAACTTTGCCACTTAATACAGATAGAAAAATAGATATAGATGTCCTTTTAATTAAAAAATATATAAACATGTAAGTAACACTTTAGGAAAAAGGAGTGTCTCATATAAGAGACCATCAAAGCCCCCAAAAGATCTGCCCATGAACACTGAATATGATGTATACCATTTGGGAAGCAAAATATTAAAAATAATAGTAAACCCATAATTACCATCACCAAAAACGTACCAAATTAATTCCACAACCATTCGACAAATATTAAATACCTACTATGAACAAGTACTCAATGTTTTCTATTATATTTTAGAAATAAATGGTCAGAAATCAATAACCGACTATCTCAAATTTACAAAAAAATATATATCCTTTACATTCTTTTTGTGTCATTTATTTCTTACTTGGAATATTTATTTAACCCCCTTTTACAGCACAAGGCACTATAATGAGGGTTTTACATACAACAGCTCTTTCAACACAAATAAAACTTTATACATTAGAAATTACAAGCCACACAAATTTGGGAACTGAAATTTATGAAGGCTTAATACATAGCTACCATGAGGCAGAAGTGTAGGACAAACCCAATTCTGTCTAATTCCAAAGACTGTAATTTCTGGCTGTGGCGTATCTTGTTTGGGAAGACATGCACACATTATATACATTTCATTCATGATTTCATTCCTGGGCCATGCAACAAATTTCTTTTAGTCTATAATGCAAGAGAAATCATGGTAAATTACATTAAAATAAAAGATCTGTTTCTTACAGATCTTACTCTATTCTCCACAGTTTATACCAAATGTCTTGCATATCAAAGAAATAAATGTTTTTATATTATTAATAAAACCAAATTAACCATAATACTGATTTCTAATCTGGGTCCTAGAAGAGAGTAATAAGTATGCCACACCGAAGACAAAAAAAGAGGGGTATCTGGGTGGCACAGTCAGTTGAGTGTCCAGCTCTTGATTTTGGCTCAGGTCAGGATCTCACGGCCATGGGATTGAGCCCCACATTGGGCTCCATGGGGAGCCTGACTGGAATTCTCTCTCTCCTCTCTGCCCCTCTACACAGTCATGCTCTCTCTTCTCTCTCTCTCTCAAATTAAATAAACATTTTTAAATAGGAATCAAATTTCTTTTCTATCTTCATTTATTGGGCAAATCTATATTTGTTTACCTGCTACATTACATCAAACAGTATAGAAGAAATACAATGAAGATTTCTATTACATTATAGACACAAAAAAATTTGCTAGATGGGTTAGGATCCCACCCATAATTTCAAGTAAAATACAGTATTTTCAAAGTACATAGTGGGGAAAAAAAAAGTACATAGTGAAAAACTTATTAAAGAAATTAAAATGTTCAAAAGAATATATTTACTTATAAAAAAAAGTAGTAAAGGAGGAACAAGGAACAAAAAAGGTAGGATACAGAAAAGCAAGTAAACAGCAGCTATAAATTCAACTATGCTAATAACATTAAATGTAAATGGATGAAACCATATAATCAAAAGGCACATAGTGTCACAGTGAATTAAAAACTATATGGTGTCTATAGGAGACACATATTAGATTCGAAACTACTAACAGGTTGACAGTAAAAGCAAAGAAAAAGATATATCATGTAAACAGCAACCATAAGGAAGCTGAAATGCTATAAATAGACAAAACAGACTTTAAAACAAAAAGTGTTATTAGAAATAGAGAGACATTTATAATGACAAAAGGAAAATTAAAAACAATTATAAATATACATGCACCTAACATCAGGGCTTCTAAATACATTAAACAGTGACAGAATTGAAGGGAGAAAACAGACAGCTCTACAATAATAGGAGACTTCAATACTTCACTTTAAATAATGGATACAACCACCAGGCAAAAGATCAATAAACAGGAGACCTGAACAACACTATAAACCAATTAGACCTAACATGTATCTACAGAAGTACTCCACCCACCAACAGCAGATTATACATTCCTCCCAAGTGCACAATCAACATTTTCCCGGATAAACCATATGCTAAGCCATACAACAACAGCTATATGAGGCTAGTGGCTACTCTATTAGACAGCTGCTATGCACAGATACACATGCTACTTGATGACAGCATCCTAAGACACGCAGAAATCCTTTTCCTTGATAGTGTGAGCTGCGGGGGTGGGTACAGAAGCCTCCATCGAAGATACCAGATGCTCCAGAGGTCGGCTCACAGACCCCATGGGTCATCACTATTATGAGATCTCATTATCACTACACTCAAAGAATAGGAGTGGGGAAAGGAGGAGGAAGAGATACATACATTCACAAAAGATGACAACATTAGCCAGTAAGCTCACTCTTACCAGAAATAAAACAGTCATGCACATATGAAAATGTTTCAGAATATTTTTAAATAGGCTCTATGCCCAGTACGGAGCCCATAGAGTATTTTTTTAATATTTAAAATATTTAAAAATACACGTTTATAATACTAAAACATACTCCTCTAAAAGAGGTATTTTTTAGTATTTCTTTAATACTTCTTAGTACTTCATTTTAAAACAATTATTTGTTTCCAGCTGATTCAACCTTTAAAAATCCTAATAAATCATCATTTGAAATAAAAACTTTGGCACTAAAAGCAGTCAACAATTCAGCCACAGATTAAAGAAAGGATTTTTGTTTCCAACTTGTTCTCCTTCAGACTCTGATGATGAAACGTGTAACAAGCTAAAATTCTAAATGTAATACTTCTCTTCATCAAGTCATTTTTTTCCTTCACGGATTTTAATAAGTCCCATTAATATTTATACCATTTTCAAATCAGTAAGAATAATTCTATCAAATATACAGTACAGTAAAATTATACTATACAAATAAAACACAGTTTTACTGAGGCGCCTGGGTGGCTCAATCAGTTAAACGTCCAACTCCTGATTTCAGATTTCAGCTCAGGTCATGACCTCACGGTTCATGAGATCCAGCCCCACAATGGGCTCTGCACTCAGAGAATGGAGACTGACTGGGATTCGCTCTCTTCCTCTCTCTCTGCCCCTTGCCCACTTGCACACGCATACACACTCTCTCTTTCAAAATAAATGAACTTAAAACACACATACACACAAATTCTACTTTGATATAAAAAAAGAAACCACTTACTGTACTTTTATCCTTTAAAAGTTTTTCAATTACTTCAATTAACATTTCCTTCTGCTCCGGATCAAGGCTAAAACATAAAAAGAAAAGAACACACATTAAATTTTTCCCTTTAATTCTAATTTTAACTGAAGCTAATCATTTCAAGAATATTAAGAAATTTTTTTAGGAGGGAAGGAGAGCAAGAATTATGTGAAGATAGAAAACAAATCTGAAATAAAATGGGATGTTTTTCTCCCAAATGTGTCCTAATCTTTTTCTTTAAAGTTGCTCATATTGGATCACCTGGGTGGTTCAGTCGGTTAAGCTTCCGACTCTGTCTCAGGTCCTATCTAGCAGTTTGTGAGTTCGAGCCCCAAATCAG
Source organism: Panthera tigris (assembly GCF_018350195.1). Classification (NCBI taxonomy): domain Eukaryota; kingdom Metazoa; phylum Chordata; class Mammalia; order Carnivora; family Felidae; genus Panthera; species Panthera tigris. The sequence continues at coordinate 141,492,409 of NC_056660.1, forward strand.
GCTCTGTGCTGACAGCTCGGAGCCTGCTTCAGATTCTGTGTCTCCCTCTCTCTCTCTGCACCTTCCATGCTCACACTCCGTCTCTCTCTCTCAAACATGAATAAATGTTAAAAAAAAAAATTTATAAAGTTGCTCATATTAACTAAATCCAGATACTAATAACATTAAGACAGTATCAAGTTCAGGGGCGCCTAGGTGGCTCAGTCAGTTAAGCCTCCAACTTCAGCTCAGATCATGATCTCATGGGTTCGTGAGTTTGAGCCCCACATCAGGCTCTCTGCTGTCAGCTCAGAGTCCGCTTCAGAAACTTTGTCCCCTTCTCTGTCTTCCCCTCCCCCACTCATGCTTGCTTTCTCTCTCTCAAAAATAAACATTAAAAATAAATAAATATCAAGTTCACTTCTAAAAAATAGTTGGAAAATCTTAAAAATGTAATTACAAGTAGATAAAGTACAAATTCTTTTTTTAACCAAGGGAAAAAAGTTAATAAGACAGTGATCATTGTTGACTATGGATATACTACGGTCAAAAACAGAGAATTCCCAAATAAGAATTTTGTTATCATTTTAGTTCAGTAATGAACTAAACGTATTACAAAACCTGACATCTAAAACCAAAAACTATAAGGAAAGGCATATATATATATATATATATACACATATATATATATATACACACACACACATATAAAAAAGCAAAGGCATATATATATATATATATACACACATATATATATACACACACACACATATAAAAAATTAGGAAATGCCTCCTATTAGTAGCTCTAAGCACTGAAATACTGACAATATAATTTCTTCCTAACATGTAAGTCAAATGTTGTCCATTTACTGAGAAGCTGAAGAATGGGAATATAAAGGTAAATAAGACTGCCTAGTAAAGAAAGTCCCAAACATAAGCATACCATATAACAGAGATATGTATAAGGGATTACAGGAAAAACAAGAGCACCAATGGAGGCAGGAGAGTTTCTTATAAAAAGTGACATCTCGGATGAATCTTAACAATTTGACTTTAGAATTAAAGAAAGGAGAAAATTTTCCAGGTAAAGACTAAACAGATGGTAATAAGATAAAAATATTTTATGTAGAGGACAAATAGCCAGTACCAAGCTACTCAATTCCAGGCAAGGAGAATAAGGGCTGAGGCTGGAGAGGTAAAACAGGGTCCAGTGATGGACTTTTAATCCATCATAGTAAGCTTGGATCTTATTCTGCAAGCATGTAAAAAGAAAAGATGAGTGATAAGTATGATATAACTTTGACAGTTAACCTGAGTTAATGAGTTTTTACTTTTTATACACTTATATAAGTTTATTGCTAACCATTATAATTATCTGAACAAACCTTTTAATTCTTTCAAATTCTAGCTCCGGTCTCCCTTCTCCAAGCAGTCTTTCCTAACCCCACTTCATTACATCTTTACATTATGAAGCCCTGATCACGACTCTGAGCCATATCCTATCAAAATCCTAGTTCGTGTAGGGCACCTGGGTGGCTCAGTCAGTTAAGCGTCCAACTTTGGCTCAGGTCATGATCTCATGGTCTGTGAGTTCAAGCCCAGTGGCAGGCTCTGTGCTGACAGCTCAGAGCCTGGAGTGGAGCTTGCTTCGGGTTCTGTGTCTCCCTCTCTCTGCCGCTCCCCCACTCGTGCTCTGTCTCTCTCTCAAATATAAATAAACATTAAAAAAATCATGGCCTTTGTGTGTGTGTGTGTGTGTGACACCAAAACCACAAAATGATCTTGCTAAAAGCTTGTGGAATCAATGGTAACAGAAATTAATACCAAATTATTAAAGATAATAACTCTTTTACTTAAGCAATTTGTTTTCCACAAACATCGAGGCATCATATGATATTTTAATAAATATCATACAAATATGGTATGGTGCTGTATTTCAAAATGAGCGTTTTAAAATTCAATAAAATACCTCTAGACAAGAATCAGGCAAGGAAGGGAACATCAGAAAGGAATGGAAAGAAGGATGGAAAAGGTGGAAGAAAGGAGAACAAAGTAAGCTGAAAAGATAATACACATAAGATTCTACCCTATAATGAACAGAAAAAAATCTTAAGTTTCTCATAATTTATGTGTATGTGTACATGACAGACACACTACATAAATGACAATTAAAATTCCATTCAGTTTTAAGTTATAAAATCTATACATTATCACAGGTCCTAACAGGGTCACAAGTAAAAACCAGGATAGGGTCTCTATAACCCAAATAAAATTAAAGATGTCTAAAGAATGTGAGGAGAAAAACAGTCACTGGGTTTTGCTTAGTATAAGGACAGACTAATTATAAGGCTAATAAAATAAGCCTCCATGGGCTATAATATTCCATATAACATTTTTGGTATTATTAACAAAGTACCTACCTGTACAATTTCTGTATTGCATGGGCTGCATTCTTCCTAACATATGGTGATAAATCAGCAGAAGCCTCCTTAATAGCAAGCATCATAATAGGTACAATAATTGGTACTCTAATACTTGACAGAACTCTCAAAGCACTTGCACGGATTAGTTGATTTGGGTCCTAGAAAGAGTGCAAAAATATGCATCAAAATCTCAAGTTTAATATTTCAAAGATATCTCTATGACACAGCTAACAGGTGCTTACAGGATTCAACGTAACAACACACACACACACACACACACACACACACACACACACACACAAACTATTTAAAGAACCAGTATACGAACACTGGATAAGGAAAAAGAGTTAACTAAATGTTTATTTCTTTGAACAAGAAAAGTAATGGTTATAATTCTAGTTGATCATTCATTACTAAACATGTTGGGTTTTTAGAGTTTCACAATGACACAACGCTGCAGGCTATAAATTTTCTCTTTAAAAAGTCACATCCCCACTGAGGGTTGATGGGGGCTGGGAGGGAGGGGAGGGTGGGTGATGGGTATTGAGGAGGGCACCTTTTGGGATGACCACTGGGTGTTGTATGGAAACCAATTTGACAATAAATTTCATATACTGAAAAAAAAAAAAAAAAAGTCACATCCCGGGGCGCCTGGGTGGCTCAGTCGGTTAAGTATCCAACTTCAGCTCAGGTCACGATCTCACGGTCCGTGAGTTCGAGCCCCGCGTCGGGCTCTGGGATGATGGCTCAGAGCCTGGAGCCTGCTTCAGATTCTGTGTCTCCCTCTCTCGCTGACCCTCCCCCATTCATGCTCTGTCTCTCTCTGTCTCAAAAATAAATAAACTTAAAAAAAAGTCACATCCCCTCATTGCACACTTTCAACAATTAGGTATAGTGATGAAGAGTTCTTGGGTGCATGATAAGGATTACAAAGAACATAAAGGAACATGTAGAAAATGAAACAGAGAGAAAGATCTAGTTGGTTATATACATATTATTTTCTGAGGACACTGAATAGGCAATGTGAGAGGCCTTTCAAGTCTTTCAAAGCATACTGCGCCATTTAGTAGATTACTGGTCCACTTCTTTAAATAACACACCTTCAGCTTTGCACAAATCTTGTAGCTATTTGCTGGCTCACTCTACTATTTACCTTCAGAGCTCGCTGAAAAGTACTTATGGACAAGAGTGCCAGATCCTGCTGTTCTTCAGCATACCGGACCAGGTAAACATACACTAACTTCTTGATCTGTTAAAAAAAAAAAAGAAAAGAAAAAAATCACGTAATCCTAGCCAGACTGAAAATTAAAAATTCATTATTTTGTATACCAAATCCATTCTCAATTTTTGTGAAATAAAATAACTGAACCTGGTCATAGCTTATATTGTGATATAAAGATAATATACTGTAGCATGAGGAATGGCAACAGAAAAAACTTGTGAAATAAGCATTTTGATAATCCAATCTATAACAGCAACACGTTGTTCTGTAACAACATTCCAAAAAGTCTTGAGGGTTAACTTACTTCAAGCTTATATACTCCTTGCTTGCTGACCTAAGTCCCTTTGGTCCTGAGACGAACTAACCTACTCTTCTCGAGATCTGCAGACCACCAGCCTTAAGGAGAGAAGGACCAGGCTTTCCCAAAAGAGAAGTCCTGACCATATTTGATGTCAGCGGGTCTGTTCGGGGTCCTGTCGACATATGCCATTCCCCCAGGCACCGCCTCCTCCTGCAGACAGCCTACCCCCAACCCCCAAAGCCCCACTTAAAACCTTCCCCTTTGAAAACTTCTGGCTTTGCCTGGACAGGAAAGATGGTCTCTGGGGCATGAGTCCACCATCTTCCCAGGCTGCTGGCTTCCTGAATAAAGTGACATTTCCTTTCCCACCATCACTTGTCCTTCTACTGATTTTCAAGCAGTGAGCAGCTGAACCTGAGTTCAGAACCAGTTCTCTGTCGGGTAACACTTTCTCTCAAAGGGAATAAAAAAAATCCCTGAGCAAAACTCAGACAAGAATATTAAGGGGCGCCTGGGTGGCTCAGTTGGTTGAGTGTCTGACTCTTGATTTTGGCTCAGGTCATGATCTCAGAGTTCATGGAATCGAGCCCCGTGTTGGGTTCTGCGCTGACCTCACAAAGCCTGCTTGAGATTCTGTCTCCTTCTCTGTCTGTCCCTCACTGGCTCACTCTCTCTCTCTCTCTCAAAATAAAGAAAAATAAACTTAAAAAAGAAAAAGAACATTCTTTAAATGTTATATTAAAATATAACTGAATTATAAAAGTATTTTCAAAATGAAGGATAAAAATACTAGAAAGAACTTGGATTCTATCCTCCAGCTACATGGTATATATATGAACTTATGTCTCCTCATGAAAAGGTGTTGGAGCCGCAACTCTGATTGTATGGTAATATTCACATTCACATTCCAATATATATTACATGATATTTTCAGCTCAGTAAGAATAAGGTATGACAATACTAATTTAATGTGATAAAAACTCCATAAGACTGGGAGTATCTGACAACTGTTCTAAATGGCAATTTAATCAGTTAAGTCTAAAACAGCATTATGATGAACAGAAAAATTAAATAAAAATTAAAATGTGAGTCGAAATTCATCAACTGCTTCCTTCTGACATAGCTCATACACTAAAATCTTCCTTCTGAAATATCTTCAGATACCACTGCCTGAGTAGTTTTTTTATGCATCAGCAGAGTACAGACCTAAAAGTTTATGGAATGTTCAAAGAGCACAGGAAATGAGGGGAAGTAACTGGAAATTGCTGGAATTGATGCTAGAAAGGAAAAAGAGTGCTACACCAGGCCATATTTTATGTCATACTAACCAATATGAACTTCTTTAAAGACAACTACTTCCTTCATACTCCACTTTCCTTTGACACAACATAGTTTTGTTTTAAGTAAGCGCCAGGCCCAACGTGGGGCTTGCACTTACAACCCCAAGATCAAGAGTCGTGTGCTCTACCAACTAAGCCAGCCAGGCACCCCAACACAGCGTAGTTTTGAGTTCCTTCACTATCCTGTTTGCTTTCTTCTGAACTCACTCCAATTTGTCTATATTTCTTTCAGTGTAGAACCCCAAACTACAAATGAAGTTTAAGTAGAACAAACAAGTTAAGGCTACGTTCCATGTAAGGTGCTTCCACTGACACAACTAAATCTTAAAAATAAAAATATACATTTTCTAAAGGTACACTGACTACATTAAGCCATATCTGAGTAAATATCCTGGTGGGGTTTTTCTCTTTTAAAAAGAAATGGTGCTAAACACACCATTTTAAGTTGATACCGATCCATTTTTCTATACTATATAGACAGGGTTATAGATGAAAGTAACAAAAAAATTATCTCCTAATACTCTTCAGTGGTGAATGGATCGACAAAGTCCTAAAAACAAAACTAAAACCCTTAAAAAATTAAAACTCAGTGCCCAATGCAGTCCATAATCTGCCCCAAAATTCCTTTCTTTGCAACCAGGTATTTATTAAGTTCCTAAGATTACAACAATGCCAAAAAGCAATAAACACTTCCTAGTTGACTGATTTGTAGCATTTTCAATATACCAAATCAACACACAGACACATGTAAGATACTTCCCAAATCCATCTTAGGATGAACATGGGGCTACTTAATGCAGGAACCATTCCTATTCACCTGTATATTCGCAGAACGTATCATAATGGCTGGCATGTAGTAAGAGCTCAATAATTAGCTGAATGAAACATCACAGCCCAGTGGTATACTGAAAAAATTTAAGGCTGTTCTCATTAGATTGCTACATCAGGAATCTAACTTCCACCAATGGTTATAATTCACCAAATAGATTCCTAGATAAAACACCAACATACTGTGAGGAAATGATGCATATTAAGAAGATTGTCTCCAAAAGTCTTTAACTTGTAAATTATTGTTTTGCTTTGAAAGAGAGCACAAGAGCATAAGCGGGAGAGAGGGGCAGACGGGGAAGGGGAGAAAAGGTGAGAGAGAGAGAGAGAAAGAGAAAGAGAGAGAAAGAGAAAGAGATAGAATCTCAAGCAGGTTCCACGCCCACCAGAGAGCCCGACACGGGACTCAATCCCATGACCCTGGGACCATGACCTGAGCCAAAATCAAGAGTCAGACATTCAACCGACTAAGCCACCCAGGCACCCCTAACTTGTGGGATTTTTAAAAATTTATCATTTAAAATGTTCTTTCTTCATAATTAATTATATTCAGACCCAGTCTCCAGTTCTCTGGAAAGTTTTGGAAGAAATAGGTTAGAGTCCACCCATCCCCTCATCTTCCTGTGATTTATTTCTCAGCAACACCTTTATTTACGAAGTAACTGCACAGCCAACTTTTAAAGCTGAATTATGAACTCCAGAATATATCCAGGGGTTTATATTGGCAACACTGAAACATTCAGAACCACAGCTGAGCTAGCAGGCATTGCTGTAATTACTGACTATTGGAGATGGACTTTTGTGCCTGTTATAGCAAAAAGCATAACAATATTAAATCACAGAAGGTTGCAAAACACCAAATTTGTTCTAGTTCTGTTATAAGAATCAATCAATATTGACCACAAGAGGCCTGTGCACTGACTGGCTGCAGGTGTGCAGAGAAAGCCTAGTTTCCCTGAAACCATTCTGTGACCAGAAATGGGAGTACTTAAAGCTCCGTGACTACACCATTCTCTGATCAGTTACCTCCATTCAATGTTACAACACTCCTTGCTGTAAAGCTAATCATAGCAGAGCCCCAGTAGGCTGGCAGAACACAGGCAGATCTGTTTAATTAGTTTATCAATACTAGTACATCAAACTTCATGAGTTATTGACTAAACCTTTGATTATTTTTGTACTATAACCACTGATTGCTTACTAGGTAACTTTTGGTATCATTTGACATCAAATGGAAGATGACGTACAGCTTAACTGTGTGTCTAAGGCAGCATGTACTTATAAAATGAAATTTTGCACTTGATAGCAATGAAACATCAGTCAATTCTCTAAACATAAATTTTAAGAAGCTTATGTCAGTTTTCTCATATTAGAGGATTAAGCATGTTTCAAAAAACAACGTAATTCAAGAACAAAAGAAACCCAAACAAATACATCAATAATTATGTTTATAGGGACATTTTTGTTGCAGAACATTACGCAGTATATGAGAATCTGAGTGTAAAGGGAAGAGATGAACAAACAGGAAAGTTCTACTATTATAACTACCTGAACAGTACAAACAGTTTTGGATAAACAATAAATAACACAGAATTTTCTGTTTACAAGAAGACTAGAAGTCCAGGGGGAACTAGTTAATTTACTACCAATTTCTAAGGACTTCCTTATTTCTACCCATCTCTAAGTCACAAGAATAGTTATATCGATGCCAGATACCTCCCAAAGGATAGCTAATACCAGATGTTGATAAGGGGCCAAAGTCACTAAGGGAGAGGAGGAGGAAGAAAGCATCAAGCAGGAAGGATGGCTCTAAAAAGGGGAATGGTCTAAGATGGGTTCTGAAGCCAAGCCACCTGGCTTTGGATTCTGACTGTGAAATATGACCTTGATCTGATAATTTAACCTCTCTGTTACCTTGTCCTCATATATAAAATATGGGAAATGACAGAATCAACCTCACAGAGTTATTTGTGACGATAAAATGAGTTGATATATGTAAGGTACTAACAACCTCGCACAGAAAGCATCTTTTAATGCTTTCTCTAGCATTTCTCTAGAGACTCTAGTCCTAAAACACTAAGATAACAGCTCTACCTATATCTCACAATTTTTCTAAGTCAAATCTCAATTTTTTTCAGATACCTGCACTTACATCAGAAGCCATAAAACTACATCAAATTAGAAGCTCAGATAGCATGACCATAATATATCAAAGAGAGTTTAACTCTGGATATTATCAATTCAGAATTATATAGTAACAAGCATACAAATATTGTTTAATAAATATCTATTAAATTAATGACAAGTCAAATTTGCAAATACTAGATTACATACATATAGCCTACATTTCTCCTATTAATTGGAATCTTAGAAAGAATGGTTTATCAAGTTAATTTAAGTCCAATATTAAATTAAGTGTTTTGATTTTAATTTACCCGAGTCAGTCAAATTGATTTTATGATGGCTAATCATTTTGGTAGCAAAATTCACCTATTCCAAATATACAATGTATTTATTATCTAATAAAAATTTATGTATTCTTGAATAAGTTTCTAAAAATGGGTTTGAAGTATATATGTTTAAAACCCTATAATATTTTCTAATAATGTTAAAATGGTGAAGGAAAAATAATTATTTTTATATATGTAAATGTGTACTCTAGAAATGTATAAAATATACTTCGCTTTATTTTTCCAGATCTTGAATATGTAAATGCAAGATTATTTAAACTAACTTACCTTATACGAGAAAAAACTATTTAAACTACTAGTATACTTTATATTAGAGACATAGTAACACCAATTCATTGTCATAGTGTTAAAATAATATCTAAGAGTCCACTTCACATCAATCTTGTATTTGTATTATATACAAATGAAGTGTGACCTAGCTACTCCTATTGCTCTACTTAAAAAATTCATCATTCTCATCATGATTATTTTATTCACTCTTATTCTTTCCTGTACCTAAGCAATTGTTTCCTTTAAAAAAAAAAATGCCTCGTTTTTACAACTAAAAATACTTAAGCACTGACTATAAAGTTGCTAATGGTACATAGCTCACTCAGTACATTCTGGCCGTAAAGCACTAGAAGATACAGAGACTGATAGAAGTCTGATACAGAGACTGGAAAAGATGACGAAAATTTTCAAGTATGTCACCACTTATAAGTTGAAAATTCCACACAGAAAGTAGGGAAAGCTGAACCTAATGTTTCATTGATCAATAACATTCCATGTATTTTTAAGGCTTTAGAAACAGTTACAGATTTTGATTAAGCTGTAATTTAATAATAACTGAGAGATCTGATTTACCCTCCTGCCTTAACCAAATAGAATATCAGGGGCAGGAAATGTAACAATAGTTTCCTATGTTGGACAACAAGCAGTACAGAACTGTGAACCCAGAGAGAGGGAAAAGTCAAGCTGAGTACTATCACTAAGCATAAGTCTACCAGCACAGGGGGGCAACTCAAACAGAATTCAGAAGATTCACTGTGCTGAGGAGACAAGAGACAAAAGTTCAGAGGCCAAGGTTGCTCAAATTTGCAGAGCAAAAAAACAAACAGGAGGAAACTTCACAGAGACAGTGAGAGGGAGAGAGCACACACACACTACAGAGGACCACCATCAAGTCTTAAACGAAGCCCTGACATGCACAAGAAAGAGTGACATAAAACTACCTGAGGCCAGAGCAATCAATCAATCAATCAATCAACACCAAAAACAAACACAAGAAAAAAGTACGCATAAGATATCTTAAAGATCACAAAGAACTAGGAATAGTTCATGCTCCTACCAGCCAGAGAAAATGTCTCATAAATACATGGACTGCTGAGTAGAATCCCAAGAAGGCATCACTTTAGGAGTGGGATTAAATTAATTTAACTAAAAATATTTCTGAGCTCCCTAATAAAGCTTAAATGTATGCTTTGAAAGAATCAAATAATTCCACATAACTGTGTGCCACAAACAAAAAAAAGCCAACACAATTAAAAGGAATACAACAAAATCCACCAACCAGCCACATAAATTTCATAATGTTTAGCATCCAGTTAATTAAAAAATTAGGAAAATATGAATCATAACCATGAGAAAAATCAATCTATAGAAAAAGACTCAAGGGGAGCCTGGGTGGCTCAGTCGGTTAAGCGGCCGACTTTGGCTCAGGTCACGATCTCGCGGTCCGTGAGTTCGAGCCCCACGTCGGGCTCTGGGCTGACAGCTCAGAGCCTGGAGCCTGTTTCAGATTCTGTGTCTCCCTCTCTCGCTGACCCTCCCCCGTTCATGCTCTGTCTCTCTCTGTCTCAAAAATAAATAAATGTTAAAAAAAAAAAGAAAAAGAAAGAAAGAAAAAGACTCAAGTGATAGAAAGGATAGAAGTAGCAGAGAGGTGCCTGGCTGGCTCAGTCAGTAGAGCATGTGACTCTTGATCTTGGGATCATAACCTTGAGCCCCATATTGGGTGGAGAGTTTACTTAAAAGTAAAATCTTAAAAAAAAAAAAAAAAAAAGGAGAAGGGCTTTACAGTAACTATTATAAATATGCTCCATATGCCCAAGAAGACAGACAAAAATATGACTATGCTGAGGAGAGAATCACAAGATATAACAGTGATCCAATGAAACATCTAGAGATGAAAAATGTGACAGCTGATTTGATAAATACACTGGAAGAGATGAACAAGTTAGACACAACAAAAGGTAAGGTCAGTTAAGTATACAGCAATAAAAACTATCAAAATGAAGCACAGAGAGAAAAGACTGGGAAAAAACTGACGATATTATCAGTGACCAGTAGGACAACATCAATTAGTCTGTATGTGTACCAGAAATGCCAAAAGGAGAGAGAAGAGAGAAAATATATTTGTGATAAACTAATGGCTGAAATTTTAAGAAAACTATAAGCCCACAAATATAAGATGCTCAACAAACCTGAAGCAGAATAAACATGAAAAAAAATACGTCAAGGCATATCACAATAAAATTGAAAACCAGTGCTAGAGAGAAAATCTCAAAACCAAGAAGAGATAAGAAAGACACATTGTACACAATGAAACAGAGATTAACAATGACAGTAAACTTGCAGGACAGAAAACAATGAAATATTTTTTTAATGTTTATTTATTTTTGAGAGAGACAGAGAGCAAACAGGGGAGGAACATAGAGAGAAACAGAGAGAGAGAGAGAGACAGAGACAGAGACAGAGACAGAGAGAGAGTCAGAGAGAGAGAGAGAATCCAAAGCAGGCTCCAGGCTCCGAGCTGTCAGCACAGAGCCTGATGCAGGGCTCGAACCACAAACCGTGAGATCATGAACTGAGCTAAAGTCGGACACCATAACTGACTGAGCCACCCAAGCACCCTGAAATACTTTTTAAATACTGAACAAAAAAGACTGTAAACCTAGAACTGTAAATTTTGCTAGGCAAAAATATTTTCAAATTGTAAGCAAAATAAAGACTTTTTAAAACAAAAGCGGAAAGAATTCATTACCAGCAAAACGAAAGAGATGTTAAAGAAAGTCCTCTAGTCATAAGGAAAACAATACCAAATAGGATATTTGGGCCTATACAAAGTAATGAAGAGGGCCATAAATGGTAAATATGAGAGAACACATGAAAGACTTTGGGGGAGGAGAGGCAGCTCATTTTTATTTTTTATTTTTAATTAAAAAAATTTGTATTTACTTAGGAGCATTCAGAATGTCAACAAAATAGCTGCAACTTTTTTTTTTTTGCAATTACAGGGTGGTATTCAGTTAACAAAACAATTATTTCGTATAAGCTGCATCACAGACAAATGAAGATGAAAAACAACTATCCCCGTATAAAATTAATTTATGCTGTGCACTAACAAGGGCCTGCTTTAAATGTCCACACCAATTTACAACCCCTATACTGTACCATATAAGGCTGGTGGCTACTGAAAACACCACCAGGACAGGACTATCTAAAGACACATTCGGTAGTGTGTTCACTATACAAAAAACGACACTGTACAGTTTTTTTTTTAATTTTTTTTTTTAACGTTTGTTTATTTTTGAGACAGAGAGAGACAGAGCATGAACGGGGGAGGGGCAGAGAGTGAGGGAGACACAGAATCGGAAGCAGGCTCCAGGCTCTGAGCCATCAGCCCAGAGCCCGACGCGGGGCTCGAACTATCGGATCGCGAGATCGTGACCTGAGCTGAAGTCGGACGCTTAACCGACTGAGCCACCCAGGCGCCCCGACACTGTACAGTTTAAAAGCAAATCTTACACAGCCTTACATTTCAGTTTTTTTCTTTAAAAGGAGTGAGTTGTATAAAGGGGTTTAAATGCTTTACAGACAAAAAAAAAAAAAAAAAAACTGCGCTAGAACCAACATATTCATCTTCACCATCTTCTTCATCTCCCTCCTCTTCCTCATCCTCTTCATCTTCCTCATCTTCCTTCTCTTCCTTGTTTTTCTTAGCCTTGACGACTCTTGTTTTTGCTTTCTCAGGCTTTCCTTTAACTCAGTATGCAGCAATATCCTTTTCATATTTTTTCATCAGCTTATTAGCAGCCTTCTTGTCATCTGCAGCAGTGTTAGTCCACATCTCTCCCAGTTTCCCTGCAACATCACCAATGGACAGGCTGGGATGTTTGCAATGTTCTCCTTTGATTTCTGGGCGATTATCAGAACAAAACAAGAAAAAGGCCGAAGGAGGCCTCTTGGGTGCACCGGCATCCTTGAACTTCTTTTAGGAGGGATATCAGTTTTCATTTCTCTTCCATAACGGGACGTTTCTGCCTTTGCCATGTCTTCAAACTTTCCTTTCTCTTTAGCAGACATGGCCTACCATCTCTCTGAGCACTTCTTGGAAAACTCTGAGAAGCTGCCTGCAGCAACTGGGTGCTGCTTCTTGCACTCCTCTCGGTAACTTTGCACAAAGAATACGTAGGATGACATTTTGCCTCTTGGCTTCATAGGATCTCCTTTGAGACAGCTCATTTTTAAAACTCTTTAACAGATAAGTAAACTGGTAATTTTGGAATAAAATTGTACCAGAATAATCTCCCACAGAAAACTTAAAAAAAAAAAAAAAAAAAAGGACATATTACAAAAGCACTGTGGCCCCTGGTGGTGAAACAGCAGCAGAGTGTGGTTAGGAGTATATACTCAAAGGTGACAAGAGAGAGAGTAAATTCCCCATTCCCTTGGCTTTCTGATGAGGCCAAGCGAATACTGGATGAAGTGCAAGTGGAGGCACTGATGGACAAACCACTGTCTCTGGCCAAAGGTGCCAAAATATTGAACCTACAAAAATCATGGCCACTGAAGAAAGTAGGGGAATCCCAGAAGGGAAAGGGCTGGAGGTGGGCTCCTCAAATAGTCTCTACCCACATCTCTGACTAACTCCTGAACCATGCAAGCAGAGAATAGACTCAAAGTAGTTCAGAAGAAGACAAAAAATATGACATGAGACTGACTGAAGCTGCTGCTTAAGAAATAGAATTTACAATTCGAAATTGTCAAGGTAAGCACCTTCAAAATACCACCTGTGATGTAAAAATAAAAGAATACAGAATCTCCATGATAATGTAATGGCAAGAACAGAACTCAAAATTGCCCAATGTAAAAGAAACTCAAGAAATGGAATACATACATACATGCATATATAAAAATATATATGTATACATACACACACACACACACACACACACGCACACACACACACACACACACACACACACACAAGAAAATCAACCAAAAGTAAGTTTGAGATAAACAAGGTATTGGAACTAGCAGACAATTTTAGAGCCTGCTATTACACATATTCTTAATGAAGTAAAAGAAAATGTGCTCTCAATTAGAGAAGAATAAAGCATATCTCAGCAAAGAAAAAGAAAGAACCAAGGTGAAATTCTAAAATGAAAAAATGTTCACTGAATGTACTCAACAATCAAATGGAGATGCCAGAAGAATGAGTAAGTGAACCTGAAAAACGGTGAATAAAAATCCAATGGGAAGCACACAAAGAGATATAAGAAAACCAACAAAGCTTCACGCACTTCAAACAATATACATGTTGTTGTTTACAACAGTACGAGAAAGAGAAGAGAATGGAGCAAAATATTACATGAAGAAATAATGGCCACTCTTATGTTTATAGCAGCATTACTTACAATAGCCAAGATACGGAAGCAGCCCTAGTGTCCATCAATTGACAAATGAAGAAAGAAGATGTGGTACGCATACACACACACACACACACACACACACACACACACAGTGGCTTAGCCAACAAAAAGAATGAAATCTTGGGGTGCCTGGGTGGCTCAGTTGGTTGAACGCCCGACTTCGGCTCATGTCACGATCTCACGGCTTCTGAGTTCAAGCCCCGTGTCCAGCTCTGTACTGACAGCTCAGAGCCTGGAGCCTCTTCAGATTCTCTCTCTCTCTCTCTCTCTCTCTCTCTCTCTCTCTCTGCCTCCCCTCCCCCGCTCACACTCTGTCTCTCTCAAATAAACATTTAAAAAAATTAAAAAGAAAAACAAGTCAGAAACAAAATTCAGAACTCTTTAAAAAAAAAAGAATGAAATCTTGCCATTTGCAGTGACATGGGTGGAGCTACAGAGTATAATGCTAAGTGAAATAAATCAGTCAGAGAAAGACAAATACTCTACGATTTCACTCATATAGGGAATTTAAGAAACAAAACAAAAGATAAGAGAGAGAGAGACAAGACACAGACTCTTAATTATAGAGAACTGGTGGTTACCACAGAGGAAGTGGTTGGGGGAATGGATTAAATAGGTGATGGGGATTGAGGAATGCATTGGTCATGGTGAGCACATGGTAATGCATGCAAGTGTTGAATTATTATATTGTACACTGAAACTAAAAAAGAAGAGAAATAATCGCCAAAATTTCCCTAATTTTGATCAAAGGCAGTAATTCACAGATATAAGACATACAATAAACACCAGGCCAAATGAACACAAAGAAGCTCAAACCAAGACAACTCAGAGTTAAAGATGAAAAGCAAAACATGAAAGCATCATGAGAAAAATGACAAATTACATAAGTGGTATCAATTACCCAGTTAACACGGATACTGCATAACGAATCAGAGGATCTTTAAAGCATCTTTAGAGTGCTAAAAGGAAAAACAACAACAACAACAACAACAACCCATATAACCCAGAATTCTATGACCAGTGCAAGGATCCTTTAGGAACAGAGGTAAAATGGAAACACTTTCAGAAAAGAGATTTCAGCAGCAGCAGATCTGCACCACAGCAAAAGCCAATGCAAGATTTTAAGGCAGGAAGATAATGATACTGATAGAAATGTGGATCTTTACAATACAAAGAGAACGCTGGAAATAAGTGACAAACACTTTTATCTGTTTTCTTCTCTTAATTTCTTTATAAATCATGAAAATTTAAAGCAAAAATTGCACTGTCTTGCGACGTTTTTAATCTGACACAAATAAAGCTAAACAAAAGACAGAAGGAATATGGATGTATACGGTTGCAAGATTTCTATATTTTAAGTGAAGAGATACAGTATTAAATAAGACTGACTGCAAAAAGCTATAAATGAATACAGTAGGGTCGCCTGGGTGGCCTGGGTGGCTCAATCGGTTAAGTGTACAACTCTTGATTTCGGCTCAGGTCAGGATCTCACGGTTCTCGGCTGAAGGTGCAGAGCCCTGCTTGGGATCCTCTCCCCTCCTCTCTCTTTGCCCCTCACAAGCTCTCTCTCCCTCACTCTGTCTCTTAAAATAAATAAATAAACTTTCAAAAATAAAAATAAATACAGTCAACAATTTGAAAAAAAGTGCAAAGGTAAACAGGTTAAAAATAAAAACAAGAAAATTTTAAATGGGATTTCCTCCAAACCAAAGGGAAGAAAGGAAAAAAGAAAACAAAAAAGACAAATAGAAAATAAATAGTATAATAGTACACTCAAATCCAAACATACCAATAATTACATCAAGTGTTAAAATAATAAACAATCCAATTCAAAGCCACAGTTTGACAAAATGGATGGGGAAAAGATGGAACTATGTTCTGGCAATAAGAGATGCACAGGACATTCAAAGACAGAGACAGGCTAAAAGCAAATAGTTGGAAAAAACATATACTGGACAAAGGATGAGAAGGCTGGAGTGGCAACATGAATAACAAATCAAATAGACTTTAAGACAAAAAGTGTCACCAGGGATAAAGAAGGACCTATTTTAGGGTAAAAGGGTCAAGTCATTACGAAGACACGCAGAGTGAGACGTGATGGGAGTGCTTTAAAATTTATGCAAGAAAATGACTAAATTAAAGGGAGAAATGAACAATTTCAGAATCATGACTGGGAGATTTAAAAGCCCCCTCCTAGCAATCAGTGGAACACTAGACAACAGGTCAGTAAAAATAATTTTAAAAATCTAAACACTAACAACACACATTATCCAACAATAGCAGAATACACATTCTCTACACCAACTGTACATGGTATGCACACCAAAATAAACTATGATGATCTATAAACAAGTTCTCATAAATTTTAAGAGTGAAAAAAAACTAAATATGCTTTAGGTCTAAAATGGAAGAATGTTACAAAGCAATTAATAGTAAGATCATTCAGATAACCCTTCCATCCCCAAAATGAGGAAATTAAACAACATGCTTCTAAATAATCCGTGAGTCAATAAAGAAATCATAAAGTAAAAATATTTGTAACTAAACAATGAAAATCTATAAAATTTAATTTGAAAATGCAAATGAAACAATGTTTAGAAGAAAATACATAGTATTTTATATTAACCAAAAGTTTTGATCTGCATTTCCAACTCAAGATATTAAAAAAAGAACCCCACCTTAACTATGTCTTTTGCAAATTCAGGTCCCAATTTCAAAATAATAAAACTATTTAGACTTTTTTTTACATGTAAATAATGCTTCCATTTTCTAAATGACCACTAAGTAACATAGAGATTTATCCCCTTCGTTTTTAAAAGGAAGCATGTTAAAAATAATTAGCTATTTTGACATTCTCTAGATGTTCGAGCAGCTCAATACTGTTAGAACTGTCCTGTTTATTTTTGTTTTCAAGAGGAAAAAAGTCAGCTTTCTTAGGTGAATTTTATACAGGTAAAGGACATTCATATATTTCAGTTTTTGTGTTTTTTCCCACTTCAAGAAAAACATAACCATGTTCATGTTCAAAGACTGACAAAATAATTGTCGGTAAATTAATTTTTAATATTAAAAAGGAACCCCAAATTATGTATAAATCTGAAGTATAAAAGATAAATACAAAAGTCAATAATCATTTAAAAAAATCAATGACATACAAAACAGAAAAAAGTAAATGGATAAAACTAAAAGCTGTTTTTCAAAAGGTCAATACAATTGATAAGCCTCTAATTTGATCAAGAAAAAGAGAAGACAAAAACTACCAATTATCAGGAAGAATAAATATCACTGCAGAAGGTACAGACATTAAAAAAATACTAAGGGAATATTTTTAACAATTTCATGTTACTAAACTGACAACCCGGATGAAATGGATAAATTTCTTGACTGACAAATTACTAACAGAGATCCAAGAAGAAATAGAAAAGCTAAATAGCCCTGTGTTGGCAATCCACCAAGACCATCTTCAGGTTGGATGACTGGCTAGAAGGGTTTATAGCACTCAGAGAAGTTGTCATACTCAGGGTTATGATTCATTACAGCAAAGGAATACATAGTCAGATCAGCAGAAGGAAAAGGTACATGGGGTGAAGTCCAGAGAACACCAGGCACAAGCTTCCAAGAATCCTAACAGTGGAGTCACATAAGACCTGCTTAATTCCTTCAGCAACAATGTATGACAACATGTACAAAATGCCACCAACCAGGGAAACTTGACAAAGAAAGACTATCCAAAGTATTTATTAGGGATCAGTCATGTAGATCCTGTACAACTACACATATTGTCATCACTACGTAGGAGATCAGTAACTAAAGCTCCAGAACAGGAAAAGAAAAAGTAGGTGTTTACCAAAAAGTGATAAAACACTTTTATCAGAACAGTCCAACAGCTCAGTTTGACCAAGCCAGACAACGAGCAGTCATGAAAATGTATCTTTTGGGGGAATGTACGGGGTTTGAGCAACCCAAGTCTGCTGAGTTTTAACTATTTCCCACAGTGGTTTATACCAAATAAACAATTTGAACTCATAATTTAAAACCTTCCTATAAAATAAACTCCAAACACACTTGACTTCACACTAAGGATAAAATAATACCGTATTAGGATAAAATAATTCTACACATACTCTTTGAGACAGCAAAGGAGAAATACATCCCAACTCATTTTACAAAGCCAGTATTAACCTGATTACCCTGATATCAAAACAAAAGCCACTGCAAGTAAAATACATATAGACGCAATAACATATAGACACAAAACTCCTTAATAAAAAGATGGCAAACCAATTCTAACAATATAAAGATTTAACATAAGACGACCATGAGGGACCTACCCCAGGAATAAAAAGGTTTAACTAGTGAAAAATCAATCCTAGTCATTTACCACTATCAAGAGAATAGAGAAAAATCATATAATGTCAAAAGTTACAGAAAAAGCACTTGGAAAAATTCAAAACTCATTTGCTATAAAAACTTTCAGCAAACTATGGATAGAAAGAACTTCCTCAACATGATTACAGACAGCTGCAAAAAAAACCTATAGCTAATATCATATTCAAAGATAAAAAGGCACAGTGCTTTCTACATGAGAAACAAGGCAAGGATAACTATTCTCATCACTTTTATTCAATACTGTAATGTACGGTGTACTCAATGTAATATGACAAGAAGAAAAAAGAATAGAAAAGTAAAATTACATTTGTACATGATATGATCCTTTATGTAACAAAGCCTAAGAAATCTATAAAATAGCTATCAGAGCTAATAAGTGAATTTAGCAAAGACACAACACAAGATCAATATACAAAAATCAATTCTTTATGCTAGCAATAACCAATTGGGAAATGAAATAAAAAAGACAATGTTGTTTAAAATAGCCTTCAGGGGTGCCTGGGTGGCTCAGTCGGTTAAGCATCAAATTCTTGATTTGGGCTCAGGTCATGATCTCACAGTTCATGAGTTCAAGTGGCCCCCTCCCCCTGTATCAGGCTCAGCACTGACAGTGTAGAGCCTGCTTAGAATTCTCTCTCTCTCTCTGTCTCTCTCTCTGTCTCTCTCTCTCTCTCTCCTCTCTCTCTCCCCACCCCTTCATCTCTCTCCACTCCTCCCTCCCTCACTCTCTCTCAAAATGAATAACCTTAAAAACAAATTTTATATAGTTTTTAGGTTTATTTCTTTTGAGAGAGAGAGAGAGCACACACACCAAAGGGGCAGAGAGGTGGTGGGGGGGAGAGAGAGAGAATCACAAGCAGCCTCCGCACCATCAACAGAGTCCGATGCGGGGCTGGAACTCACAAACCACGAACGAGATCATGACCTGGGCCAAGATCAAGAGTTGGACACTCAACCAACTGAGCCACCCAGGTGCCCCTCAAAATAAATGAACTTAAAAAAAATAAACAAAACAGCTTTCAAAACTAATAAAAAACAAATTTAAAATACATGCAAAACTTGAATACCAAAACTATAAAATACTGCAAACGGAAATTATAGAAGACCACATTTGTGGACTGGAAGACTTAATATGGTAAAGACAGCAATTTTCCCCAAATTTGATCTATAAATTCAATGCAAACAAAATCAGTCCTAACAGGCTTTTGAGGAAACTGACACGCTAATTTTAACACTTACATAAAAAGACAAAAGACCCAGGCTAGCCAAAAAAAGGTTAAAAAAACAAAACCAGGCTGGAGTGCTTACACTACCTGACTTCAAGACTTACAACGTGACTATCCAGTGAACAAGGCAGTGTGGTATGGCAAATAGATCAACGGAAAAGAAAAGAGTCCAGAAACACACTTGCACTTATATGATCAAGAATTTTTCACAGAAGTAGCAAGGCAATTCAAGGGGGAAAAGACAGAATCTTCTTAAAAGTGATACCAGAACAAATGAATACCCAGAAAAATCAATAAATAAATCTTGAACCTTACTTACTTCACATCACACACAAAGTCTAATTTGAAATGTGCTGTGCAGGAAAAAGTTAATAAAGCAGGCCAAAGAATGCTATCCTTAGAAAGTCTGCTTTCAAAGCTGGCACTGACTGGGATCTGGGAACTTGAATTTTAGGGGTATTCCCACAATTCCCTGATAAGGGTGGTTTACAAACAATATGGTTTATGCTCAACATTTGCTTTTTTTTTAAGGGAGTTTGGAATTTTGGTACATGCTAGGCAGTTAATGCCTCCATGAACAGCCCCCCAGTAAAAGACCTGGGCACTGAATCACTAATGAGCTCTCCTAGTGGACAACACCTCACACTTTTTGTCACAATTGATGCTGGAGGAATTGATTATCACTGGGAAAATCCCTGGAGAAAGATACTTGGAAGCTTGCATCTGGTTTTCTCTTGACTTTACCACAAGCACCTCTTTCAGGGCCTGATTTTATTATGTACCTTTCATTGTAATAAATCATAGCTATGAGTATGACTATATCCTAAGTCCTATGAGTCCTCCCAGTGAATCATCGAACCTACGGATCACAGACCTATGGACACTGGATCCAAACATGGATCATTGACCTAAATATAATAGCTACAACTATTAAACTTTTAGAACACACCAGGAAAAATCTTTGACATTAGATTAGACAAAGATCTCTTAAAAAGGTCACCAAAAACCATGAAGTACAACTGAGAAAAAAACAGATAAAATGGACTTTATCAAAATCAAATGTTTGTTTTTTAAAAGATATTAAGAAAACAAAAAGGCAAGCCACAGACCAAGAGAAAATAAATAATAATAAATAACCATCTATCTGACAGAAGACTAGAACCAGAATTCTTACACTTTAATAATAAAACAAAAAAGATATGAACAGACATTTTAGAAGAGATATGACTAACCAGTAAATCATGAAAAGATTTTCAACGGCACTAAATATAGGAAAATGTAGGGGCTCCTGGGTGGCTCAGTCAGTTAAGTGTCTGACTTCAGATCAGGTCATAAACTCACCGTTGAGGTCAAGACCCACATCGGGCGTTGTCAGCAAAGAACCCGCTTTAGATCCTCTGTTTCCCTCTCCCCCATCCCCCCTCTCAAAAATAAATGAACATTTAAAGGAAAAAAAAAGAAAGAAAATGCAAATACATGCACAATGAAATACCATTATACAGCTACCAAAGTGGCTAATGTTAGAGTCTAATAAGGTCAAGTGTTGGAAGGGATGTGAACCAACTGGAACTCCCATACAATTGCTGGTGGGAATGCAAATGATACAGCCACTTTGGAAAACTCCATGACACTATTTCCTAAAAACTAAATATACAGGGGCGCCTGGGTGGTTCAGTTGGTTGAACATCTGGCTCTTGATTTTGGCTCAGGTTATGATGTCACGGTTCGTGGGTTCCAGCAACACAGGGCCTGCTTGAGATCCTCTCTCTCCCTCTCTGGGTACCGCTCCCCTGCTTGCTCTTGCACTCTCTCCCTCTCAAAATAAATTAATAAACTTAAAAAAAAATTAAATATACATTTCCCAGACAATGCAACTTATCTATCCCTAGGTAATTAGAAAAGAAAAAGTTAAAGAAAATTAAAATACAAGAAAAATTAAAAGTTAAAATACATGACCACATACAGCATTTTATTCAGGTGTATTTCAAAAGGTAAATTTGAAAATTGTAAAAATATCAGATGACAGCAAAAAAGGAACAAAATGGGAATACATGAAATAGTACAGATGAATCTCAGATTTGAAGGTAAAAGGAGTCAAATTCAGGGCACCTGGGTGGCTCAGTCGATTAAGCATCCAACTTCAGCTCAGGTCAGGATCTCCAGGTTCGGGTTCAAGCCCTGCACCAGGTTCTTTGCTGACAGCTGAGAGCCTGAAGCCTGCTTCAGATTCTGATTCTCCCTCTGCCCCTCCCTCCCTCTCTCTCTCTCTCAAATATGAATGAATGAATGAATGAATGAATGAATGAATAAAACATTTAAAAAATAAGGACTAAAACTCAAGAGACATCATACTGTACGGTTTAATTTATAAGAAATGCTAAAAATGACAAAACTCGTAACCAAAAGCAGATCAGTGATTGCATGGAGACTCAAAATGGATCACAGCCCTATATATAAAAGTTAAATCTACAAACTGTTAGGAAAAAAGACAAATATAAATCTTCATGACCTTGGATTAAGCATCCATTTCTTAGATACGACACCCAAGGCATAAGGAAACAAAGAAAAAATAGAAGTCGAATTCATGAAAATTTACAATGTCTGTGCTTCAAAGGACACAATCAAGAAAATGAAAAGATAATCCACAGAATGGGAGAAAATATTTGCAAATTTGACAACAGATAAGAATCTAGTATTCAGAATATATAAAGAACTCTAACAATAAACAACAGAAAGAAAACCCAATTATAAAATGGTAAAAAGATCTGAACAGACATTTTTTCAAAGAAGATGCAGAACTGGCCAAGAGACAATCAACAGTTTTTTATTAGAGAAATGTGAATCCAAATTGCAAAAAGCAGTAATGAGATTCCACTTCATACCCTTTAGGATAACTCTAATCTAAGAGACAGTAATTTTTTTTCAAAAAAGAAAAATTAGTATTGGTGAGGATGTGGAGAAATTATAACTCACATACAGTATCGATGGAAATGTAAAATGATGCAGCGCTGTGCAAGAGTTTGGCAAGTCCTCAAAAAACCATACAGTAACCATATCACAGTAACCAGAAATATCACTCCAAGGTACATACGAGAGAAGTGAATACATAGGTATACACACAAACTTGCACAAAGTGTTTAGTACTATTCATGATAGCTAAAAAGTGGAAACAACCGAAATGTCACTGGTGAATGAATACATAAAATTCAGTATGTCCATACAACGGAATATTATTCAGCAATAAAGAGAAATGAGGTATTGATGTACACTACAACATGGGTGGACTTCGAAAACATTATGCTAAGTGAAAGAAGCCAGATACAAAAGTCACGCCCCGTACAACTTCATTTATGCCCAAAAGAGGCAAATCCATAGAGACAGAAAGTAGATTCATAGTTGCCTAGGGCTGGGGGCACAAGGAGTGACTGCAGATGAAAGCAGGATTACTTTTTGAGGTGATAAAAATACAGAAGAAGGAAATGGCAGTGATGGTTGTACAATCTGGTAAATCACTGAACGGCCCACTTTAAAAGTTTATGGCATGTTAACTATATTTCAAAGAAAAATGACTTTTAAAAAGCAAAAATAATAACCATATATTTTTCGGCGATTTTAGCATTATTTAGAAGTAAAATGTATGATAACTTAGGAAAAGGTAGGAAGGAGAAAATGGAAATTTACTGTCATAAGGTTTTCAAAGTATATATGAAAGGTTATAATGTTGATTAAAAGTGAAAAACTCCCTTACATCCTTAATTTCTATTTCTTATAATCTACCTATCTCTACCTAAAACATCTGCTCTGATGACACTTAGACCTTGAAAATATTCTTCAGTGAAGACCGCTACTCCTACCAAACTTTCCAGACTCAAAAAGAGAACTAAGCATATTCCTCAAACTGTTGGCAACAGGCAAAGAAGCAGCATGTGTGCTGGCATTTTCATTCTCATGTATATATCACTACTTCCTACTGAGTAAACATGATCCTCCAATCACTACCTACATCAGTTGACAGTGAAATCCATGAGAGATGTGGTCATTAATTCTCTTCATTCCTACCTTCTATTGTTTTGAAATACAAGCCGTTTGCTCAGATCAATCTCTCATCCCCTTCACTGAACTCTTCATCCTACTCATCTTACTCAATGGCTTCTACATTAGCTCACATTTTTCTTTTGCACTCTATCAAAAGTCACGAGTCCATTTGACCCAACATTACCTTGGCCTCAAAGTGCTTTGAATTCCTGATTCAAACACCACGTGTAAACCTACACAGAGACAAGCACTCAAAGGCTCACACTACATCCTGCCTTCTGCTCACCTCCTACTGTACAGAGGCAGGGTGTACCATGTTTCAAAAAGAGCCCTAGATTTGGAGTGATAATACTTGGGTTCAAACACTATCCTACTACTGAATGAACTTAGGTCTATTTCAATGGACATGTGCTTTTTTTTTTTTTTTAAGTTTATTTATTTATTTTGAGAGAGAGCATGAGTGGGGTAGGAACAAAGAGAGAAGGGAGGAGAACCCCAAGCAGGTTCTGCACTATCAGCATGGTGTCTGACCCAAGGCTCAAACTCACTAACCATGAGATCATGACCTGAGTCAAAACCAAGAGTTGGACGCTAACCCAGGTGCCCCTGGATATGTGCTATCCTAATATTAAGTCCCGAGAGCAGAACACCAACTCAACTGGCTTCTACGAATATACAAGTTACCATCATTCACCCAGGTGAATTAATTTCAATTTATTTTTCACATTCCCCATCCAAAAATCCAAATACTGTTTATTCTATTTAAGACTATGAACATTTTACTTAGAGCAAAAGAAATCTAGTGATACTTAAGGATCTTATGTCACATTTCAAAGTAACAAAAAGTATATGATTCTTTTACAACAGAAAGAATTATGAAAATTATGAATCAAAACAATACCTCAATATTTTTACTGGCCACATTCTTCACAACAGCAGGAAACAGTTCAGATGCATTTTTCCCTTTTGCAATCATCTGAAGAATAAAAGTGGAGTATTAGAGTTGAAATCTTTTATAAATTAGTCATTTGAAAATAAAACATAAATTCTACATACATTAAATATTTAGAAAATTGAATCAGCAAATAAACTATGGAATTCACAAGCTGAAGTCTTTTTGAATCATTTTACTTATCCCAATTATCGGTATCAAAGAACAAATAAAGTCTTGAGTATCAATATAAATATACAAATACACAGACACATTAGAAATATATAGTAGTTCAAGACATACAATAAAACATTTACAATAGTTTTCTCTGGCTAATGAGGCTGTAAATACTTTAAAAATATTTGTACTGTTCTTTAGTTTCCAAGCTCTTATATTAAAGTTATACATTGGCAATGGGGATGGCGGGGAATAAACGTTATTGTGGACAAACTATTTCCCCCTTGGCTTTCATTTCATAGGTTTCCCTATCTCCAACCATTACATTTCAAAGTTCTCTTCACCAAGTCCTCTCCTCTGCCCGCTAAGTTCTGTATATCACCATCTTTTCAGGCTACACTATTCTACAATCTCTGAAACTCGTAACATTTCATTCACCCTCATGACTTAACTCTCACACTATAGGGATCAATTCCCCAAACTCTAGCCCTAACTCTGGGTCCTAGTTACACTTCTGTAACTGGACATCATTAGAAGTCTCCCTCATCTCAAACTTGCTAAAACCAAACTCATTTTTCATGATAAAATAGCATTCATGCTAGAACTTCCTATTTCCACCAATTTTCCCAGACACCAGAAACCACAAATTTATTCTGGTCTCTTCCCACATGTACAGAGTAACTAGGTCCTGTTGTGATTTCTTTGTACTATCACATTAATCCTTTCTCGCTGTTACTATCCTAAAATAGGTCAACATCATCTCACAAAGGTCTTTTCCAACAGTCTCCTGCTCCTGTTCATAATGTACCACACTGACAGTTTCACATGCTTAAAACACTACTGTGTACATGTCAGCCCCTCTCAAAGATTTCAAAAGCCCTTGGCTGCCTAAAAGTCCAAACTATTTCACTTAATATTAAATGCCCTCACAATTTACAACATCCCTCTTGAGCACAGCAACAATTATTGTTCTACACCAACACTATTATCAAAGTAAACTGACCTACTCACTACCAGAACATTCTCTGGCTACTCTATGCCTTATCACACCCCCAAGTCAATTCTTTTTACTTTTCACAATTCTCTAAAATTCTAATCATTCTCCCTCCCTAGAGCCACCCAAAAATACCTGGCCCACATTGTTGTCCAATTCTAATTTCCTCTAAAATTTTTAAACTCACACTCTTCATTTGTGCTGTTTTATTTCTATTTACTGTAGTTTTATGTCTACCTGTATCCTCATTTCCTTCACTCTCATTCTCGGAATATATCTTCTTTATGTCGTTTAATAGTCTACACTTTGGTAGCTACAAAATAAAGTTTAACAACAGGATCATTTTCTGGAAAGGGATTCTTCATGAATTATACACCATATGTAAAAACTATCTTAAAAAAGATGGAAGGTATTAGTTTTATAAAATCATGACAAAAGTTTTATTATATACTATGTGATATTTTAAGCATTCAAATCCCAGTTAGCAATTTTTCAATAAGATCTTTCTACGTAACAGCTTAAAAACACTCCAATATAAGCTAATCCTTTCATATTCTGTTTCCTTACCTGTCACATTATGATTTGAATATTCTGTGAAACCTACTGCATATTACAGAAGGTTCACAAATAATGCAGCTAAAACATCTTTATTATGATTTTTACACCTCCCTCAGTTTCCTCATCTGTAAAATAAGGAAAGAGAGAACAAATGTTTTTGGGCCCATGCCTTCAGTTATTCAATGAATACCTGAAGTTGAAGATTCTGTCCTATTATGTCCTATTCCAAGGATTCCCTAACTGTTCTACAAAAGGTTATTCAAAAAGATGTTAATAGATGAGGGAAGAAAAAAACCCTACAGTCAAATTCATTCAATAAATATTTGCTGAAAGGACACTACATGCCAAGGAGTACTGTAGGCCTTGGGGATACACCTTGCCCAGTGGAGCTTACCTTCTAATGGGGGCTAGGAACAATAAACAAATGAATACAATGTGTGAGATGGTAAAATAGAGTACTATGGAAAAAAATAAAGGACTGTATGAGAAATGGAAAGTGCCAGGGTGGCGGTGGTAGCTGCTCTTTTATGTTTTAAAGTGTTTTCATAATATATATTTCCCATCCTTGTATTTTTAATCTATGTCTTTATATTAAAAATGGGTTTCTCCTACAGAACATACAGTTGCATCTTAACATTTTCATCCAATCTGACAATCTCTTTTAGTTGGTGACTTAAGATCACTCACATTTAATATAATTACTGGTGTCGTTAGATTCAGGTCTACAATTTTTTTTAAGTTTATTTATATATTTTGAAAGAGACACAGCAAGTAGGGGAGGGGCAAAGAGAGAGGGGGGTAGAGGAGCTAAAGCGGGCTCCGTGCTAACAGCACAGAGCTCGATGCAGGGCTCAAACTCACAAACCGTGAGATGATGACCTGAGCCGAAGTCAGATACTCAACCAATTGAGCCACCAGGTGCCCCCACGTCTACAATTTTATTATCTGTTTTCTGTTTACTGTGTGTGTTTTGTTTGACTGACCTCTGTCATTCCCATTATTTGGGAACTTGTTAGTATTTGGTATTTTAATGTTTACATTGATTTTGTGTTTACATCTTCTTGAAGAACGTTTAGTGGTTCTTCTAGGGATTATTAGATGGACAAATCAAGATTCAACAAACCTTTCACAGTCTACTTAGATTTAATATTGTACCAGGTCAAATAAAATGTAGAAACCTTACAACCAGACAGGCCCTTTTAATCCCACCTCCCTGCTAGCCTTTGTATTATGCTATCCTATATATCTACACCTATTTAAAACCTCTCAGACACGTATAACTTAAGAAGAATAAAGTTAGGCCTTTATGCTTGCCAAATACAGTGGACCCTTGAACAATGCAGGGGTTAGGGGTACCAATCCCCTGCAGATTCGAATATCCATGTATAACTTTTGACTCCTCCCACAAATTAACTACTAATAACCTACTTTTGAACAGAAACCCTTCAGATAACATAAGCAGTTGATTAATATATATTCTGTATGTTACATATACTATATACTGTACTCTTCTTACAATAAACTAGAGAAAATATTAAGAAAATTATGAGAAAAAAAGATCATAAGAGAAAATACATTTACAGCACAGTACTCTAAATATAACACGTATAAATGGACCCTTGAAATTCAAATCTGTGTTGTTCAAGTATCACCTCTATTTTCTTTCAGTACTTTAAAGATGTTCCACTGAATTCTGGCTGCCATGGTTTCTGATGTTATTAAAATCACTGATCCTTGTATGTAATGTATCATTGTTTTTCCAGGTACTGTCAAGATTATTTCTTTATTTTTGGTCTTCTACAGTTTAATTGCTATGTGTTTAGGCATGGTTTTCTTTGGGTTTATCCTAATTGGGATTCAGTGAACTTTTCATCTATAAGTTTATGTCATTCATTCATTTGGGTAGTTTCCAGCCATTATTTCTTCAAATATTTTTACTGCCCCAATCTCTCTCCTCCTTTTGGACAATTTTGTTAGATCTTTTGATATTATCCAACAAAACCCTGAGGCTATGTTCAGTTCTTTTCCTTTTATTAATCTATTCTTCAAACCAACTAAGTTCTAATGATCTGTCTTCAACTTCTGGCTCTTTTTTCTCTTATACTTATTTTGCTGTTGAGTCAATCCAGGATGTACTGTATTTAAGATACGATAAAAAAGATACCAGATTATTTCAGATATGATAGAAATTTCAACAAATTTCTACATGATGTAGTTCACTTAAGATACTTTAGTAAAAAAACTACCTATTAGTTTCTACCTGGGGAATAAGTGGATATAGGAGAACCCCTTCCTATATGTTGGGGGGATGGCTTTTTACATATTTGAAAATATTTTTTTCCCATTCTGAGGCTTGTCTCATCACAATGTTGTGGTATCATATGATGCACAAAGATTTTAATTTTGATACAGCCCTAATTATCCATTTTTTTCTTTTGTTGCTCACTTTTTGGTTTGTATCTAAGAAACCTCTGACAAATCTCATGTCATGAAGTTTCTGCCCTATGTTTTCTTCTATAAGTTTTACATTTTTACCTCTAACATTTAGGTCTTTGATTAATTTTGCCTTGTTTTATATATAGTATGAGGTAGGGGTCTAAATTCATTTTCTTGCAGGTGGTATCTAGTTTCCCAGCACCATTTGTTGAAGACTATAATTTCACCATTGAACGGTCTCGCACTCTTGTCAAAAATCATTTGACCACATAGTTAAGGGTTTACTTCTGCATGCTCTGTTGGGTATATATGTCTTTGTGACAGTTCCACGTTGTTCTGATTACTGTAGCTTTGGAATAAGTTTTCAGACCAGCAAGTGTGAGACTTATAAATTTGTTCAAGACTATTTTGGTTATTCAGGGTCTATATGAATTTTAGGATAGATTTTCCTTTTTTTGCAAATAATATCACTGGAATTTTTATAGTAATTACACTGAATATGTAGATCGCTTTGATACTGACATCTTAAAAATATTAAGTCTTTTAATCCATGAACATAGGATGCCCTTCCATTTATTTGTGTCTTCTCTAATTTCTGTCAGCAACATTTTGCAGTTCTCAAGGTACAAGTCTTTGCCCCCTTAGTTTATTTCTAGTATTGTATTCTTTTTAATGCTACTGTAAATAGGACTATTGTCTTAGTATCTTTCTTGAATTGTTCATTGTCAGAGTATATAGACGCAAGTAATTGTTATGTAACGATTTTGTATATAGCAACTTTGCTCAATACATTTATTAGTTTTAAAACTTTCCATAAAATATTTAGTTTTCTAAATATGAAATCATGTTGTCTATGAATAAAGATAATTTTAGTTCTTCCTTTGCAATTTGGGTGCCTTTTATTTCTTTTTCTCGCCTAATTGCTCTGGCTAAAACTTTCAATAGTATATTGAACAGAAGAGACAAAAGCAGGCATCCTTATCTTTTTCCTTATTGAAGAAAACCTTTCAGTCTTTCACTGCTGACTATGATGTTAGCTGTGGGTTTTTCATAAATGGCCTCTAACATGTTGAGGTAGTTTCCTTCCAGTCCTAGTTTGTTCAGTGCTTTATCATGAGTGTTAAATTTGGCCAAATTCTTTTTCTCTATCAATTGAGATGATCTTGTGGGTTTTTCCTCTTCATTCTGTTAATGTGGTGTATTGTTATGATTGACTTTCATGTTGCTTATGTTTTTTTATAAATAATGAGTAATTATCTAGATCTAAAAATCCACATTAATTTTTTAAACTCAGGGAAAAAAAGAGGAAAAATTGTGCTTTTCTAAATTTTAACTGGCTTCATTTTTCACAGTAACAAAGATGGTTTATTTTAAAAAGTTCAAAATTTTTGATTTTATAAATACTGGTTAATTTACAAGGAAGGAACGAATGGAGGGAAGGATGGTGGGGAAGGAAGCAAGAAAGGTAGATCTTACAGAGTCTCAGACCCAATTCCAGCTCTTAAAAATCAGCAACCTAGAATAAATGAAGAAATAGAAAATGAACTGATCCTTGATTTATATTCCATGAAGTAACAGTGGAGCAAAATTGACAGAAAATTCACTAAGGTATTATATCGCTAGTAAAAACACAGACCTGCTTATGGAACTGGTCCTGAGGTATATCAACATGGCAGAAAAATCTTGGCCCTTTAAGCAATTTCCAACCCAAGAACAACAAGATGCCAGCATCACGCACAAGATGAATCTTTTAAGGCACACATACAACTGAAACATTTTTGTTAAAGGGAAGAAGAGAGGAATGAACAATGTCTAGAAAAGTTTACACCAAAAATGTTTATCATACATGAACACATTATTAGTTTCTTTTTCTTACATGGATTTTCTCAATTATCCAACAATAATAATGTACCACTTGTATTTAGTTTAAGATCTTTTCAAAAATATTTACAAAAACATAGGGAACTTTGAAATTACTTTTGTTTTTCTTAAGGTCAGTACTATCCAACCAAATACCCTGTAAGATGAATGGCTATGAAAATCACATATATCAGTAATTTTACCTTGGCATTTTAAGAATCGTATCAAAGAAAGGTTCAGATTTGCTCATTATCCCATAACTACAAAGACAAGTAAACTAATCTGAGAAAAACCTTCAACATTTAACACTTACCAAAAGAAAATATATGAAAGATTCAATACACCACAGATTTCATTACAAATATTCCATTCCTCCAAGGACAACTCATCAGTATTTTAGCTAAAAAACTTATTTCTAAATTCACTATATGAAACAATACATTTCAAAGTCTCCTAGTTCACCACATTTCACCAAGCCAACATAAAACATGGACATATGCTATAAACACAAGACAGGTATTTTCCAGAAATATTAAGAAAAATAATGTATGAGTTCTTCAACTTGAGTCTCGCTGTGTGAGAGGTGACCACAAGATTTTGAAGTAGGTGGTTTTTTCCCTCTAGGAATGCTTTGGCATACATGAGACTTTATTCAACATATCAAACACTGGAAACATTACCCCATGATACTAAGTAAGTCTCAGATATTACCAAAGAAAGATAATAAAATAAACTGTGACTACCATCATGGTTTCACACTGGTAGATATTGCTGAAAAAATTCTCTACTGAATCATAGGACTACCAAGTACGAAAGACAGTCAGATGTGCACTGCTAACACTTTGATGTATTTGAGAAAAAAACTTGGTAAAATACCCAACATTTAAAATTTTAGCAGAATAAATTTAGAAATGTTTCTAACTATGATCAAAAGAGCTTAAAACTACTCTGCAATCGTATAAAGTGACAAACCCCATTTTCAGGGCTCATGGAATATAAATATAAAGAGAAATTTAAACTTTAAAAATTACTTTAAGAAAATATAAGAAACTTTAAAGCCAATATAAAATTCTAACCGACTGACTCCAGTGAACTACTTCTAGCCAAAAGATGTTTTGAAATGATACACACTTACATGAACAGAAAATATTTCAAATGTTTGAGTAAGGTTCCACAAAGAACTGTGGTGCTACCTAGAAATATTAAAAACTGGACAAAAGTAAAGGTGAACAAATGATTGCTATAATAGCTCAGTGGGAAAAATTCAAAGTAAAATAACTATTAGTTACTTAACAAAAGGGGAAGTTAGTAAAAAATAATTGTTGATTGAAAATTGAAATATATCATTCAATAGCATCAAAAACACAAGATATTTAAAAAAGTATTAACAAAATAATAGAACTTAAAATGTAACACTATGGGAATGCAAGCTGGTGCAGCCACTCTGGAAAACAGTATGGAGGTTCCTCAAAAAACTAAAAATAGAACTACCCTATGACCTAGCAATTGCACTACGAGGCATTTATCCAAGGGATACAGGTGTGCTGTTTCAAAGGGACACATGCACCCCCGTGTTTATAGCAGCACTATCAATAATAGCCAAAGTATGGAAAGAGCCCAAATGTCCATCGATGGATGAATGGATAAAGAAGATGTAGGGGCGCCTGGGTGGCTCAGTCGGTTAAACGTCCGACTTCGGCTCAGGTCATGATCTCGCGGTCTGTGAGTTCGAGCCCCGCGTCAGGCTCTGTGCTGACAGCTCAGAGCCTGGACCCTGCTTCAGATTCTGTGTCCCCCTCTCTCTGACCCTCCCCCATCTGTCTCTCTCTGTTTCAAAAATAAATAAACATTAAAAAAAAAAAAGAATGAAATCTTGCCATTTGCAGCTATGTGAATGGAACTTCAGGGTATTATGCTAAGTGAAATTAGTCAGAGAAAGACAAAAATCATATGACTTCACTCATATGAAGACTTTAAGAGACAAACAGATGAACATAAGGGAAGGGAAACAAAAATAATATAAAAACAGGGGAGGGGGACAAAACAGAAGAGACTCATAAATATGGAGAACAAACTACGGGTTACTGGAGGGGTTGTGGGAGGCGAGATGGGCTACATGAGTAAGGGGCACTAAGGAATCTACTCCTGAAATCACTGTTGCACTATATACTAATTTGGATGTAAATTAAAATAAATAAATAAATAAATAAATAAATAAATAAATAAATAAAATGTAACACTAAAAACTATAATACGTTGTTGAAAGAAATTAAAGATGATCTGAACAAGTGAAGAAACAGAATCATGATCATGGGTCATACGGCAAAATACTGTAAAAATGTTAATTCTTTCGGGGCACCTGGGTGGCTCAGTCGGTTAAGCGTCTGACTTTGACTCAGGTCATAATCTTGCAGTTCATGGGTTCGAGACCCTCATCGGACTCTGTGCTGACAGATGAAGGCCTGGAGCCTGCTTCAGATTCTGCGTCTCCCTCTCTCACTACCCCTCTCCCATTTGTGCACTATCTCCCTCTCCCAAAAATAAGTAAAAATTAAAAAAAAAAAAGTTAATTCTCCCAAAATTGATCTACAGAGTTAATCCAATTCCAATACAGATCCCAGTAGGCTTTTTTTTCATATAAAAATTAGTTTAAAATATTTGAAAATAAAATATAAATCTCTCATAACTTCCAAACAATGTAATTTTCTACCCGGAAAATCCAAACTTAGAATCTGAAGAACAGTTAGAGCTAAGAAGAGAGTTAACTGAAAAGACCAGATGCATAACAAAGAAAAGTCACTTATTTTCCTATACACCAGTAATAATTAATATTAAGAATATAATGAAGGGGACCATTCATAACGGCCACCAAGATTTAAAAATACACAAATTAATCTAACAAGGAATAAGGAATGTACAAGATTTCTAGAATAAAAACTACAAAATATAAATACAATGTTACTGAAAGACAAGGAAAGAGGGATGAAAGGAAGAAGGTTAAAATATAAATTCCATATTATCCTAATCAAATTTCAAAAATAATTTTGCTATTGATAGTAATGGAATTTGACAACCAAAAAAAAAAAATGCTTAGAATTTTCAGGCCTTTAAATGACAAAAAAAAATCCTTTAGTTAATTAGTATCCCTCTTTGTGGGAAGTCAAAATATTGTTGTACATAATCTTATTTTGTCTTCAAAATGATTAGCTTTTCCTACCTCAGGAGAAATATCTTGATATTAGAGACAGGGAAATAAACTCAGAAAAAAGGAATTAAAACTCAAGTTTCTGAATTGTGACACTCCAAACTTCTTCCAAAACATTTTACACAGGCTATACTAAGCAAATATTAAAGGGAAATGGGATGTTTTAATATATTATTTAATACATACTTAAAATAATCACTACGTGTCCATTTTCCAATATTAAAATGATCTACTTTACCTACCCCAACAATCCGTTTCATAGCATCCAATTTAGCAGAATCTTTGTTGCTCTCCAACATTTGCTTTAGATCTTCATTCCTATACAAAAGAAAAGAAAAAAATCTCTATTTCAATCTTGTACATTATAAACCTATTAAAATATATCATTTCTTAAGAATTAGAAACAATAATGAGCAGGATACCTCGGTGGCTCACTTGGTTAAGTGTCTGACTCTTGATTTGGGCTCAGGTCAAGATTTCACAGTTCGTGACATCAAGCCCCTGCATCAGGCTCTGTACTGAGCATGGAACCTGCTTGAAATTCTCTCTCCTTCTTCCTCTGCCCCTCCCACACACCTGCTCTCCCTCTCTCTCCTCTCTGTCTCTCTCACTCTCACTCTCTCAAAATAAAATACGTTAGTAGGAGTACGATGTTAAAAGTGATTATGATGAGATCTCAGATGGAAATGAGCAGTTATTGGGAACTGGATGAAAGGTAATTCTTGTCTCAATTTTCTTCCAATGTCATATGAAAAGTGGAAGTTGAAAGTGATGAACTTGGATATTTAGCTAAGGAGATTTCTAAGTAAAGTATTAAAGGCACAGCATGATTTTTCCTTGATGTTTACAGTGAAATGAGAAAGATAAACTAAAGGAACTGTTAAGCAAAAAGAACTAGAATTTGAAGATTTGGAAATTTTTCAGCCTATCCATATTGTAGAGTATTAAGAATGCGTCTTCAGACCTTTTTTCAAAAGTGTGGCTGGAAAATTACTTGATTAAGAGATCACAGGTACCACTCATGAATATATTCAGATGTCATAACAAAAGCCAGGAACAGAAATGGGATTATATGTCAGAGACACTGCCAGCTTGGATTAAAAGGGAGAAAAGGAACAAAATGAAGGCAGTCTGTCAGCCTTCTGGATTGTAGGACAGGACAACGTGAGGACAAAGAGAGAAGGCAGACATCTGTAAGCCAAGGAGAGAGCCCTGAGGAGAAACCAAACATGCCTATAGTCTGACGGTAGACTTCTAGCCTCTAGAACAGTAAGAATTAAATTTCTGTCAATCAAGCCACTCAGTCTGTGGTATTTTGTTATGGCAGTTGCAGCAAACTAATACAGACGTCGACAAACAATTCACTGAAGGAGACACAGAAATGCCAAAAAGTACATTTAAAGATAACCAACTTCATTAGCTATTAGAGAAAGGCAAATTAAAACCACAGCAAAATATCACTACACATGTATCAAAATGGCTCTCATCTAAAATAAAAAGAATAGTAACAACACCTAATGATAGCGATGTCACAGAGGAAATGGACCACTTATATACTGCCGGCGGGGGGGGGGCAGAATTTAAAAGGGTTACAGCCACTAGGCAGTTTGGCAGTTTTATAAACCCTGGAATTCTCATACAACCAAGTAATTTCACTCTTGGGTATTTATCCCTGGGAAATGGAAATTAATACACAAAACCTGCACACAAGGGGCACCTGGGTAGCTCAACTGGTTAAGCATTAAACTTCAGCTCAGGTCATGATCTTGCGGTCTGTGAGTTCAAGCCCTGCTTCCAGCTCTGTGCTGACAGCTCAGAGCCTAGAACTTGCTTCAGATCCTGTCTCTCTCTCTCTCTCTCTCTCTCTCTGTCTCACTCTGCCCCTCCCCCACTCACACTCTCTCATAAATTAATAAATGTTAAAAAAAATTTTTTTAACCTGCACAGAAGTATTCACAGCAGCTTTTATTCCTATCAGCCAAAATGGAAACAACACAGATGTCCATCAATGGATGAATATTTCAACAAACTGTGGTATATCCATAGCATGGAATACCACTCAGCAGTAACAATAAACTACTGATACACATGACAACTCTGATTAATCTCCACAGAAATATGCTGAGTGAGAAAAGTTAATTCTAAAAGGTTACATACTGTATGACTCCATTTATATAACACTCTTGAAGATGGCCAACAGGCACATGAAAAGATGCTCAACGTCGCTCCTCATCAGGGAAATACAAATCAAAACCACACTCAGATATCACCTCACGCCAGTCAGAGTGGCCAAAATGAACAAATCAGGAGACTATAGATGCTGGAGAGGATGTGGAGAAACGGGAACCCTCTTGCACTGTTGGTGGGAATGCAAATTGGTGCAGCCGCTCTGGAAAGCAGTGTGGAGGTTCCTCAGAAAATTAAAAATAGACCTACCCTATGACCCAGCAATAGCACTGCTAGAAATTTACCCAAGGGATACAGGAGTACTGATGCATAGGGGCACTTGTACCCCAATGTTTATAGCAGCACTCTCAACAATAGCCAAATTATGGAAAGAGCCTAAATGTCCATCAACTGATGAATGGATAAAGAAATTGTGGTTTATATACACAATGGAGTACTACATGGCAATGAGAAAGAACGAAATATGGCCCTTTGTAGCAACGTGGATGGAACTGGAGAGTGTGATGCTAAGTGAAATAAGCCATACAGAGAAAGACAGATACCATAGGTTTTCACTCTTATGTGGATCCTGAGAAACTTAACAGAGGACCATGGGGGAGGAGAAGGGGATAAAAAAGTTAGTGAGGGAGCCAAAGCATAAGAGACTCTTAAAAACTGGGAATAAACTGAGGGTTGATGGGGGATGGGAGGGAGGGGAAAGTGGGTGATGGGCAATGAGGAGGGCACCTGTTGGGATGAGCACTGGGTGTTGTATGGAAACCAATTTGACAATAAATTTCATATTTAAAAAAAATAACAAAATTAGAGAAGTGGAGAAAGATTAGTGGCTGCTGTGGGTTAAGAACAAGAAAGGGAAGGAAGGATATAAAAGGGCAACAAAAGAGATTCCTGCAGTGACGGAGCCATTATGTATCTTTACTATTATGACAACTACACAAGTCACAAAACAGAATAGATCTCTCTCTTTTTCTCTCTCTTTCACACACACACACACAAATAAATACAAGTAAAATTGGGGAATCTGGACACGAATGGTGGATTGTATCAGTGTCAACATCCTGGCTGTGATATTATACTATATAGTTTACCATTGAGGAAAACTGGGCAAAGGGTACACAGATTATCTTTGCATTATTTCTTTTAACTGCATATGGAATCCACATTTCAAAGTCTAAAGTTTAATCTTAAAAAATAGTTATAGGGGCACCTGGGTAGCTCAGTTGGTTAAGTGTCCAACCTTGGCTAAGGTCATGATCCCGTGGTTTCTGGGTTCGAGCCCCATATGAGGCCCTGTGCTGACCTCTCAGAGCCTGGAGCCTGCTTCAGATTCTGTGTCTCCCTCTCTCTCTCTCTCTGTTCTTACCCAACTCACACACTCTCTCTCTCTCAAAAATAAGTAAACATTAAAAAAATTTTTTTAAATAATAAACCAGTTACATAACAATTATGACTCTTTTGTAAGAAAAGAAACAAGCCAATCAAAAATGAAAGGTAAAAAAAAGAATGGGTGATCAAGGGGCATCCGGCTGGCTCAGCTGGTGGAGCTCTCACTCTTGGGGTTTTAAGTTTGGACCCCACATTGGGTGAAGAGAGAATTTAAAAACAAAATATTTTTAAAAACAAATGAATGGGTGAAATTATGTGAACAGACATTTCACAAAAGAACAGGAATGTCAGTAAGCCCATGAAAAAATACTTAAGATCATTAATTACCAGGTAAATGCATATTAAATGAGATATCAATACACATCCATTAGAACAGCTGAAATTAAGAGACTGACAATAACAAATGTTGTCAAGGCTCTGGAGCAATTAGAACTCTCATGTATTGCTGGTGGGAATGTAAAAAAAAAAAACAAACCCACTTTGGAAAAGTTAGGCAATTCTTAAAAATTTAAGAATCATATGACCTACTCATTCCACTCCCCAGAAAGATAAAAACATATTTCCACATAATGACTTACATGAATATTCACAGCAGCTTTATTCATAATAGTAAAAAACTGGAAAAAATATAAATGTTCATCAGTTAAATGTGACTTAATGGCCAGCCACTGGAATACTACCCAGCAATGAAAACAAATTAATTACTGATACATGCAACAAGGTGGATGAATTCTCACAATCATTACTCTGAGTGAAAGAAGTCAGACACAAAACAGCATGATTTAAGTCATTTAAAATTATAGAAAAAGCAAACTAATCTGTAGAGACTGAAAGCAGAGCAGTGGTATCCTGGGGTCATGGGGTAGAGTGAGAACTGGAAAGCAGAGGAACATAAGAAAATTTTATTCTATAAGATGACAGAAATGTTCTGTATCTTCTTAACTGTGGTGGTGACTGAACAGGTGCATACATCTATCAAAACATCTAATTACAATCTTTAGGGGCACCTGGGTGGCTCAGTGGGTTAAGCGTCCGACCGACTTCACCTCAGGGCATGATCTCAAGGTCTGCAAGTTCGAGCCCCACATCAGGCTCCGTGCTGACAGCTCAGAGCCTGGACCTTGCTTCGGATTCTCTATCTCCCTCTCTCTCTGTCCCTCCCCCGCTTGCTCACTCTCTCTCTCTCTCTCTCTTTCTCAAAATAATAAACATTACAAAATTTTTTTAATTACAATCTTTATGTTAACTTATTGTATGCAAATTATATCTCCACAAAGTTGATATTAAAAACTTTCATAATGTTTTATTCACACGTGTAAATAAAATGCTGAGTTCTCCAAAGAAACCTACAAGGCATACACCTATTTGGAGAAAAATCACTGAATATTATTTTAGCACATCAAAGGAAAATCCTCTCAACTGACTCTAAGAAACTGACAGGAAACTAAGACTGTACTATTACATATTTTAACTACCTGCAATAGTTATTAGCTTATGGTTAGCAATCGTTCATACTTTTTACAATAAAGTCTGCAGAAAAAAAGAAAGCAAATTTACTCTACATGGCTCCTTCATGAAATAGTTCAAATACCAAAAAGAAAGTATCAGAAGCCCTTTCATCTCATCTTGAGGCCTAAGAGTAGATCAGAAGAGCTTCCTTAACTACAAATGGAAAGCCCGACACAAAATTACTTTAGGTTTTGCATATTTTACAAATTTAAGCCTAACATAGGCAGTAAGCACTTCACAAGAATGATTAATCAGGTGCTATTATAGGCTAAGTTGTGTCCCTTCCAAAATCCTATAAACCCCAAAGAATGTGGGTATTTGGAAACAGAGCTTTTAAAGAGAAAATGAGGCCAATATGAGCGGGACTTAATCCAACACGGCTGATGTCTTTGTAAAAGCAGATTAGGACACAGACACACAAAGACCAAGGGAGGACAAGGTGAGAACACAGCAAGAAGGCGGCCATCTGCAAGCCAGAGAGAGAGAGGCCTCAAAACAAATCAAAGTTGCCAACACTTTGATCTTAGACTTCTAGCCTCCAGAAAGTGGGAGAAAATAAATGTCTTTTAAGCCACAGTCTGTGACATTCTGTCACTGCATTATAATATATATATATTTTTACTATATATATTCTTTCCAAAAAGAGTAGAAGCAATGAAATTTATTATGAAAAAAAAAATTATTGTTCCTTTCCAAGCAGCTCATGAAATTAAATACAATGGGTGATCATTAGTGGGATACAAAAATAATTAAATAATTAAATAATTGAAAAACAGACTTTTCTCTATTAATTACACATACACCTAGAAATATGCTAGTAGAAAAGGCAATATACAAAAACTATATCTGATGACATTCAACTACCAAATATTAAAATACTATATATATTCACCAGAGTACATTTAGAATCCCTTCTTTTTTTTTTAATGTTTACTTTCCAGAGCACAGGGGAGGGGCAGAGAGCGAGGAAGACAGAAAGTCACAAGCAGTTTCTGCACTGACAGCAGACAGCTTGATGTGGGGCTTGAATTCAGGAACCAACCGTGAGATCATGATGACCTGAGTCAAAGCTCGACACTTAACTGACTGAGCCACCCAGGCACCCCTAATCCCTTCTTAAAACTTCTCACTCTTCCACACAGCAAAGGTAACTGAAAAGGGAGAAAAAATAACGGAACCCCGCATGAGGGGTTTTTTCCTTCTACTTTTTGTTAGTTTTCTATTTTATTCAACAACCATGTATATACTTTTATAAATGAAAAATCTAAACCCCTCCCGCCCCCCAAAAAAGCTTAAAAACCTTATTAGGGGTAAGAAAGCAAACAAGCTGAAGTAATTAGATAGGGAATAAATAGAATGAAAACGTGATCACATAAACATGTGCCAAATGAAAAAAGAAAATTCATTCTCCAGTGTCTGACCCCCTTATCCTTTCCCCAAGAGTTTTCCAGCATTCTCCACCAGTGTTAGAGAAGTGAGCAATGAAGAATAACAAAATGTCAATTTTTAGGACAACACAAACTCTCCAACCTTCTGAGTAATTTTATTCATGGCCTACTGGAAACTTGGTTTGTTTCTTTTAAGCTTGAGAAGCCAAAGTCCCCTTCCCAACCATTTTTAGGTAATGACCCACTCTTTCAAATCAAGAAAAAGAAAACAAGATCTCAACATTAAAGCCAAAGATTGCGCTGTTCATGTTTAACATAGTCTTCAACAACAAATGTAAGTATCTTTTGTGTTAACATGGGCAGATAGCTAATAGTTTGAGGTTCAGAGAAAAGCCACCAGAAACAAAGCCACAAGCATTGTTTCCACCTGATGTAATATTCAACTTCACAAAGATGTCATGACAACTATTGAAAATCCTGATATAAATTACAGATTTCTTCTCAAATTCCTCTTTGCTTGTCACCAAAACAGTAGATTTGGGAGTTACTACCATAATACCTCATTTACCCTCAAATATGTACACTTGTACCGAATCACTTTAGGTCTACCTCCTTCCTTATGTGGATTCAAATGAGGCCTATTAATATGTATCACTTACAGCATCAATCTTAGACATTAAGAAATTCTTTTTTCTAAACATTAAAAGAGTTGATTCAAATAACGCTGCATTGGCAGTATTTTCACTGACTGCTGAAAAATCAATGCTAGTTTCAAAAAAAATTTTTTTTTATTTATCTAGTTCTTCACTGATTATTGACCTGTAGCTTTCCAGCTTAGAGAACTAGGATACCAACTTTATTTTTACATAAGTGACATCTTGTGGTGGTAAGTGGTATAACTTTTCCTTTCATGTTCCAAATACGTTTTTTATAGTTTCAAAGAAAATATGTGACTGGAATTAAAGAAAATCTTATTATTATCAGAAAGTCACTCTCAGCACCAGTAAAAAACATCAACCATAATCAAAAACCAAAATTTTACCCAGTTACATATAAGAACTTAGGAGGTAAAAGAGCTTTTATATAGTATAAATTACCTCTTTTCTAAAAAGAAAAAAAAAAATCTTTAATCCAGGGGCACCCAGCTGGCTCAGCCAGAAGAGCATGCAACTCTTGATCTCAGGGTCATGAGTCTGAGCCCCATGTTGGGTGCAGAGATCACTGAAAAGATAAATAAACTTTAAAAATACATAAATAAAATTAAAAGTCTATGAGCCACAACTCATTTAAACCTTTCACTCCTTTTAAAAACAACAGAGAGGGGGAAAAATACATCTGTGTAGCATCATACAGTGTATCTGTGCTACTGAAACTGTGATCCAAGAAAATCCAGTCCAAGAACCATCACCAATCCACAAATTTTTTTTTTTAATTTTTCTTTTTTAACATTTATTTATTTTTGAGACAGAGAGAGACAGAGCATGAATAGGGGAGGGTCAGAGAGAGGGAGACACAGAATCTGAAACAGGCTCCAGGCTCTGAGCTGTCAGCACAGAGCCTGACACGGGGCACGAACTCACGAACCGCGAGATCATGACCTGAGCCGAAGTCGGCCGCTTAACCGACTGAGCCACCCAGGCGCCCCCAATCCACAAATTTTTGTTACTAACGCAGGAAGAGATACATACAGAAACTGAGAGCAAGCAAAGTTAGAAATCTGACAGAGTAATTTAACAGTATAAAGTCCTATCTTTTGAATATAAAAAAAGGGGGATTGCATTTTACATGCTTTTTTTCATTCCATTTTTCTACTAATTTACTTTCTATTGTATTTCACAGAAGATCCATCCATGGACTGAAAAAAAGGCCCTTCATCTTTCATCAGTTTGCAAGCACTGCAGTATACAATTACCTTCTTTTTCCTCAAAACGCTCACCAAAATTCATGTACCATAAAAAGCAACACCTGAAACAACACATTGAATCCAGGAATGTTGGACTGGAAAACATGATATAGAATAGCAATTTCCAGTTGGAGCTATGTCCTCAAAAGGACAAATTAACATTTTGAGAGGAAGGTGGGCCTTTTTCAAGCCCTGCCAAAAAAATTTTACACAGGCTCCTCTGCATGCTTTAAGAACCACTTAAATGAAAAACGCTTCTACTTTTAAGTGTTACATTGTACACATAAATAGGTATGTAGAAAAAAAAAACAGATGCAAACAATTATCAGAATGTACTTTGTTCTAGTGCTAAGCAGCTAAAGGGATTGGCCTTCATAATACATTTATGTGCAAAATATGAAAGCTTTGGAACTTTCAGTCCAGTTAGGGCTTATATTTCCCTTGGATGACGCTCAGATCACTGTACAGTTTTCGGCACAAAGTATTCACTTAATAAATACAAACATAAGTGAAAACAGAAAACTCCACTACCTAATCATCCATCTATTAACCCCCTAAAAAATTTAAGTATAAATTATCCAAGTAAATATGAACTCCTCCTCCTATATTGTTCACAAAATTAAAAAAGGAATAGTCTACAATTGCTACCTCCACTTCTTCAATCCTTGGTAATCTTTTTTTCTCTTACTCCTCCATTAAAACTTCTCTCACAAAGGTAACAAATAACTTGCTAATTTAAAAATCCATGCAAAATTCCATGAATACTTTTAGATTATTCCTCTACATTTAATACAATTAACCCACTATGCCTCCATCTTAACTCCCCTTTGCCGTTAGATTCTGTACTCTATTCTCATCTGCTTCCCATTTGCATTTGTGACACACCAATCCATGGACAAAAAGGCCAAAATCCTTGCCCTTGTATAGTTTTCATTCTAATAACCAAAAGGACAACAAACGTAGTAAGGGAGTAAATTTTAAGTCATGAGGTGATATGAGGGAAAAAACAGAGCAAAAGAGAAAAAGGAAAGGAGGAGGGAATTTTAAATAGGGTGGTCAGAGTAGGCTAAGTAAAGAGACATCTCAACAAAGATTTCCAAGTAAAGGAATTAGCCATGCAGATATTGGGGGGGGGGGGGGGGGGGAGGCAGCAAGGAGGACAAGCCCTGTAGGCAAAAGAGACAATTAAAGGTACATAACATTAAAGGCTTTGGTGTTTAAATGAAAAAAGGGAACCACTGAAGCGCTTTGAATAAGTCATGGTCTAATATATGTAACAGAATCATCCTGGCTGTTAAGTTTACAATATACTGCTGGGACTTCCAGATCTGCCCATGGTTCTGTAAGAAACTAAATCTGCCACAAGAAAATAACTATAAAGGCTGGAAGAAATAATTAACTTTCTGAAAGCACCGGAGATCAACTAACGCAGGCAGGACTTAAAGGGGCCAAAATCCTGGAGAGAAGAGAAGTACACAAAGGGAGCTCTTATTCACACCAGTTTTTTTCCCTGAGTATATTTCCCAAACTGCCATTTGGGAGACTAGAATCCAATAAGAAATGACAGTTTTAACAGACTGAGGAGACAAATGTTGAAGTCCGTACCTAATAAAGGGACTGGAACTTGAAGAGCAGAATCCCAGAGGAGAGAACCAGTGAAAAGGTACAAAAATCTCTTAAGGTACTTAGCTATATTTTCACAGGACAAGATTCCAGGAAATCCAGCAAAAAACAG
This sequence comes from Panthera tigris, assembly GCF_018350195.1. NCBI lineage: Eukaryota > Metazoa > Chordata > Mammalia > Carnivora > Felidae > Panthera > Panthera tigris. The sequence goes on from NC_056660.1 coordinate 141,536,585, forward strand.
CAGTTCAGAGGTTAAATACCTGCGTATGGATTCAGCAACTACAAGGTGCTATGAAGAGAAGCTGAATTCAAGTCTCTCCCAAGTACAAAGACCTTGGTAAACATCCCAGCATTTCAATTAAGATCACAGAAGGGCCACAAAAGAAGAGTTAAGGATATACCTTAGTAGTATAAGAAAATTGTGGGGAATCCCAACCGAGTGGAGGCTGGAGGTGTGGGTAGAGAAAGAATTCACCCAAGGCAGAACAAAGGAGATAGAAGTTTAATGAATACATTGCCAGAGAGCAGCAAGCAGGACAGACAGCACAGAAGAGACTGTCTGCCACAAAGTGCTGGTGAGAGGTCAAATTATAGGCCAGAGTGAGGAGGTATGGGAAAGAATCGAATTTTCCCTATTTTGGTAACTGTGCCTGGTTGTAAGTAATCCACTGGTTATTTAGGGTCTATTGGTTATTTATGCTATTTCAAGATGGGTCACTTAATGAGCTAACATGCAGCTCACTGGTCACTACGGACCTTTACCTTGCTCCGTTGATCAAGTCTGTTGCCTACAAGCAGCCGCTACAAAAAAGTGAAATAGACAAGACCTTAAAAAGCTTAAAACTGATCTTACACAAGATCAAAGTGATAGTACTCTATCTGCCTGTCACCCTCTTTGGATGAAGATATCATCTAGAACTTTATCCATGTTTTTATTCTAAATATCAAGTATATGACTCAAAATTTATGAGACATGCTAAAAACAGGAACAAATGACAAAAAAAATTTTTTAAAGAAAATAGAATACAAAACAGATCCGTGGATAATTCCAATACTATAGTTATCAGATAGAGAAAATAACTACAATTAACACAGTCAGGAAAATAACAGGAAAAAAATGGACCAAATAGATGGAATGATAGAGAATGTCAATAGTAGAATGTATAAAAGATAATCAGATGGACATTCAGAATTGAAAAATACAATATATGAAATTAAAAACTCACTAGGCTGGTTTAACAGCAGACTATTAATACAGAAGACTGGATTATTGAACTTGAAGGCAGCTCAAGAAAAAAATATACATTTAAAGCACTAAGAACTAAAAGAATAAAAACCATAGAACAGACCATCAGAGACATGTGGGACATAGTCAAAATATCCAACATACCTCTTAAGAGTCACCAAAAAGATGGGGCGCCTAGGTGGTTCAGTCAGCTGAGCGACTGACTTCGGCTCAGGTCATGATCTCACAGTTTGTGAGTTTGAGCCCCGTGTCGGGCTCTGTGCTGACAGCTCAGAGCCTGGAGCCTGCTTCTGACTCTGTGTCTCCCTTTCTCTCTGTCCCTCCCCCACTCATGTTCCGTCTCTCTCTGTCTCAGAAATAAATAAACATTAAAAAAAAAAAGAAGAGTCACCAAAAAGAGAAAGAGAGAAAGGAACAAAAGCAATATTTCAAGTGACAATGGCTAAGAATTTTTGCAAACTGATGAAAGACATAAACCCACATATTTAAAAACCTGATGAAACAGAAAAATAACATAAAACTACACTAAACATAGCATGGCCAAGCTGATGAAAATCAAAGACATTGAGAAAAATCTTAAAAGTATGCAGAGAAAAAAGACATTTCCTTAAGGAAAAGGACAGCATATCCTTTCGGTAAAGGACCAAATGATAAACTTTTTCTTAATTTGTTTTTTTTAAGAGCTTGTTTTATGTATGTACCTATGTATGTATGCATGTATGTATTTAGAGAGGTTACAGTTGAAAGATAGCAGCATGGGGGTTGGGGGGCAAAGGGAGAGAAAAAGAATCTTAAGCAGGCTCCACACCCAGAGTGAGCCCAACAGGCTCACAGTAAGATTATGACCTGAGCCCAAATAGAGAGTCGGACCTTTAATGGACTAAGTCACCAGGTGCCCCTTTTTCTTTTTAAGTAAATTCTACACCACACGTGGGGCTCAAACTCACAACCCCAAGATCAAGAGTTGCATACTCTACCAAATGATTCAGCCAGGAACCCCCAGACAATAAATATTTTAAGCATTACAGGCCACATCATCTCTACCATTCTACCATTATACAGTAAAAGCAGTTATAGACAATACATACATAAATGGGCATGGCTAGGTTCTCACAAAACTTTATTTTTTATTAACAGGCAGAAATAGTGTGCCTGTTTATACGTCTTTGCATATATATGTATATATACATGTTATATATGGTATTATAACCCCTGCCTTAAAAGGACCAACAATAATACCAATAGTCAGCTTTTCAACAGACATTATAGAGGGCAGAACACAATGGAATAACATCTTTAAAGGGGTGAAAGGGGGGAAAAAAAAGGCCAAAATACAATTCTATACCCACCGAAAATATCTTTCAAAACTGAAGGTGAAATAAAGTGGTTTTCAAACAAGTAAAAGCTGAGGATCTGCTACCAGAACATAAAAGGGCATCATTTCAAAAGGAAGACAAATCTAAATTTATACCCAATTTATATGTATTCTAAATTTATAGTTTCCATCTATAAAGCAAAAGCTGACAGAACTAATAGAAGAAAAATACATATCCACACTCATGACTGGCAATTTTAACACACCTCTCAGTAAGTGACAGGACAGACAAAAACTTTACTAAAGATGTCAAAAACCTAAACACCACAACCAACTTAGCCTGACAGGAACAGAACACAATAGAGAATAACTGCAGAATAAGCATTCTTTTCAAGCACATATAGAATATTTACTAAAATAGACTATATGCTGGATATCAACAAATTTTTAAAAGTCTACAATCATACAGAGTATGGGGTACAGACTAACAAGAATTCAATAACAGAAAAATAACTAGAAAAGGTCCAGATGTTTGGAAGAAATAAGAAACACACTTTGACCTACAGGCCAAAGAAAATGAAATCATTAGGTAAATTAGAAAAAAATTCAAGTGAGTAATGATACTGCAACATTTAACAATTCATGAGATGCAGCTAAAGTAGTATTTAGAAGTAAACTTACATTTCTGAACGCAACATAAAAGAAGAAAGATTACAAATCAAAATCTAAGTTTCCAGAGTGCCTGGGTGGCTCAGTGTGTTAAGCATCTTACTCTTGATTTCAGCTCAGGTCATGATCTCTCCATTAGTGAGACCAGCCCTGTCAGGCTCCGTGCTGGTCATGGAGTCTGCTGGGAACTGTCTCTCTCTCTCTCTCTCTTCCTCTGAACCTGTGCTTACTCGCTCTCTCTCTCTCTCTCAATTAATTAAATAATTAAAAATAAATTTAAAAAATGTAAGTTTCTTTCTTGATAAGAAAAAGTATAGCAAACTAAACTCAAAGAACAAGTAAGAAAATAAAGGCTAAGAGAAGAATTCAACATAATAGAAAGTAAACTACAACAGAGAAAAATCAACAAAAAACTTAAAGTTAGTATCTATTTCAAATAGGTTGTATGAAAGCTTCAAGAGATCATTGTGAAGCACCCATCACTGGGCCTCACAAGATCATTTATTCAATATCCACATGTGCCAGGAATAGTTCAAAATACTGGGAACCCTGACCTCTTGGGACTTACATTTTAAGTGAGAATGCAGGGTGGGTGGGAGTAAGGGGAATGACAGAAATGACAAAAGAAGGAAAGAAGAAGGAATGAGGGAAGAAGGAAGGAAAACAAAGAAAGACCAGGGTAGTACTGAAAAATTAAAATAGGGTACTGTAATAAAGTAAGACTGGGTGATCATAAAAGACTTCCATGGGTAAGTGATGATTTAAGCTGAGGTCTCAAATGATGAGAAGGAGCTAACCAGAGGAATTCTGCAAAGATAATATGGCAGGAATGAACTTGACATATGAGGACTCAATGTAAGGTCTATAAAGGATCTATAAATGAAGGCTGTTTTTTTTTTCTCAAGCACTAAACTCCCCACAGACCCACAAAAGGTATACAATACATGTTAGTTCAAAGGATAAATGAATATAGGCCGTATACTAAACACGTTTCTTAGAGGGAAACAGAAAAAACTCCAAACTTTCACTGGAATCTCAAAACAGTCCGTGACCCTAATAAAGGTTAAAAACTACGATTTCATCTTCCAAGTAAACATCCCATGCATAGGGGCACCTGGGTATCTCAGTGGGCTAAGCATCTGACTTCGGCTCAGGTCATGATCTTGCAGTTTGTGGGTTTGAGCCCTGCGTCAGGCTCTGTGCTGACAGCTGACAGCCTAGAGCCTGCTTTGCATTCTGTGTCTCCCTCTCTCTCTGCCCCTCCCCAGCTCATGCTCTGTCTCTCTCAAAAATAAATAAACCTTAAAAAATTTTTTTAAACATCCCATGCATGTAAGTTTTAAAAACCATGACACCATACATTTACTACCATGTTTGCCAAACTTTTTATCAATGTCCTCAGGTACTTGTTTTCTTAGCAGGCAGCAGAAAGCAAGTTCTCCTTTTCCTCAGGGTATTAGGAATGTCTTCATGCAGAAGGATGAAACTAGACCACTTTCTCACACCATTCACAAAAATAAACTCAAAATGGATAAAGGACCTGAATGTGAGACAGGAAACCATCAAAACCCTAGAGGAGAAAGCAGGAAAAGACCTCTCTGACCTCAGCCGTAGCAATTTCTTACTTGACACATCCCCAAAGGCAAGGGAATTAAAAGCAAAAATGAACTACTGGGACCCTATGAAGATAAAAAGCTTCTGCACTGCAAAGGAAACAATCAAAAACAGTAAGAGGCAACCAACGGAATGGGAAAAGATATTTGCAAATGACATATCAGACAAAAGGCTGGTATCCAAAATCTATGGACTCACCAAAACTCCACACCCGAAAAACAAATAATCCAGTGAAGAAATGGGCAGAAAACATGAATAGACACTTCTCTAAAGAAGATATCTAAATGGCCAACAGGCATATGAAATGATGCTCAATGTCACTCTTCATCAGGGAAATACAAATCAAAACCACATTCAGATATCACCTCACGCCAGTCAGAGTGGCTAAAATGAACAAATATATAGATGCTGGTGAGGGTGTGGAGAAATAGGAACCCTCTTGCACTGTTGGTGGGAATGCAAACTGGGACAGCCGCTCTGGAAAACAGTATGGAGGTTCCCCCCAAAATTAAAAACAGATCTACTCTATGACCCAGCAAGAGCACTGCTAGGAATTTACCCAAGGGATACAGGAGTGCTGATGCATAGGGGCACTTGTACCCCAATGTTTATAGCAGCACTCTCAACAATAGTCAAATTATGGAGAGAGCCTAAATGTCCATCAACTGATGAATGGATAAAGAAGTTGTGGTTTATATATACAGTGGAATACTATGTAGCAATGAGAAAGAATGAAGTATGGCCTTTTGTAGCAACGGGGATGGGACTGGAGAGTGTTATGCTAAGTGAAATAAGTCATACAGAGAAAGAGATACCATATGGTTTCACTCTTACGTGGATCCTGAGAAACTTAACAGAATACCATGGGGGAGGGAAAGAAAAAAAAAAAAGAGGTTAGAGAGGGAGGGAGCCAAAACATAAGAGACTCTTTCTTAAAAACGGAACAAAATGAGGGTTGTTGGGGGTGGGAGGGAGAGGTGGGTGGGTGATGGGTACTGAGGAGGGCACCTGTTGGGATGAGCACTGGGTGTTGTATGGAAATCAATTTGACAATACATTTCATATTTTAAAAAATAAGAATAATAATAAAAAAATAAAAATAAATAAAAAATAAAATGTGAGGACTCATCCTTAAAGTTTTAAAATCTCAAGGGAACCTGAATGGCTCAGTTAGTTAAGCATCCGACTCTTGGTTTGGGCTCAGGCCATGATCTCGGGTTTTGTGAGTTTGAGCCCCACAATCAGGCTCTGCACTGGCATCAAAAAGCCAGATTAGGACTGATTTTCTCTCTCTCTCTCTCTCTCTCTCTTTCTCTCTCTCTCTCTCTCTCTCTTCCACCAGTGCTATCTCTGTCCCTCTCAAAATAAATAAACATTTTTAAAAAATAAAAATAAGAAAATCTCACAGAGCATTGAGCTAGTTGAGTTTATATGTGCTGAGACAAAAAATCGGTTGGCACTGGGAAAAGTTCCGTTTCACTGTAAACCAAAAATGCCACTTTCTATAAAAGATTGGGGTGGGGGGAAGATTGGGGGAGTCTCAGAAGCGAGAAAAGAAAAAATAAACACAGAAGGTTTTAAAACTTTTACACTTAAAAACATGCCATAAACTAAGTCCAAAAAATGAGTAATTTTCTTAAAATATGAAGAACCCTGAACTAATCAGTAAGAGTTGATCCAACAGGGAAATGGATAAAAGACATTTAAAATTATTTACTGAAAGAATAAACCAATAAATATGAGGAAAAAGACTCACTGCACTCACAATTATGAAGACTCCGTGTAATAACATTTTGCCCCTATAAGATTGGCAAATATTATGAAATTGGATGGTACCCAGTATTGGCAAAAGTGCAAGGGAAACAGACTTTACTGTTGGTGGAGGGATAAAACTGGTGCAACCCATCTGGAAGGTAATTCAGCAATATCTATCATAATTTAAAATGTGGTAACCTTTGACCTACAACTCTATTTCTAGGTATTTTTACTACAAATAGATAAATTCTCATAACTATGCAAAAAATTCTGTTACAGTATTGCTTATACTCAATAAAAAGTGAAATCAATCAAATGCTCTTCAAAATAACTAATTAAATAAAAAGGAATACTAGGAAATACTACACAGTGGTTAAAAACTCTGAAATAGTCTCAGATGCCTCCAAGATGGAGGAAAGGCCTCCAAGACGTATTAAAGGAAAAGCAAGATACATTAGAGAACAGTATATATATTATCATTTGGCTTAAAAAAATTTTCTGGAAGGATACCTAAGAACTTTTTCATTGTGGTTATCTCTGGGGGTATAGGAATGAGAGCTATGTATTTTCTACATTACTGACTACCTTGCCATTAACATGCCTTGCATTTATAACATAATTAATTCATTTTAGCTACCTGATAATGGTATTGTTTTCTAGAACCTATAACACCATCTTATTTTAGTATCACAAACTCTCTGTGAAGCATGTGTGGCTTTATTATTCCCATTTGATAAATAAACTGAAGCTCAAAAATGTAAGGACAACATACAAGCAGAAAATTATACACACATAAGAAATTCTAAACTCACACAACTTTTAACTGTACTATCACAGAACCAGGGAATGGCAAAGCAAGCAATTAATCTTGAGTCTTGTTTTGAAATTCAACATTCTTCCCTTTTACCACCACACTGCTGTCAACTTGTTATAATTCAAGAATTATAAAGTAATATCCCATACATATAAAATCCATAACCTACAATACCATAGTACTTCCTCTCTGATCTACAATCTACCACAACAAAATTGTATACTTTTTCTCTTAAATTCACAATTTTTATGAAAAGAAAACTGACCATGGAACCATAATAAACACTCATTCTAACTATTCTCACTAGAAGTCTAAAACATCTGTGATACACTTCCGTATAAGTCAAAATAAATTTTATTTTCACTGACATTACTTTGACTGTATTTGGTTAACTTTATTTCATGTAGATTCATCAGCTCAAAATTAATTAGTATTACAGAATAGCGTATTCCATCCAAACAATTCATCTTTGTTGGCTCTCATGCCTCACTGCTACTGGCATGCCACCACAATGACGGGCATGGTGCCACAGTAACAGATGGGCACAAACACAGATATGCCAAAGAGTCTGTATGTGCATCAAGTTTGGGTATTAGTATTAGATTTTCCTCCAAGAAATTCATAAACTATAGTAGAATAAATATAAGTGTTCTACAACTGTGTTAATAAGATATGCCAACCCAAAGCTAGATTAATTTTTAAATTCTTAAACAAAAAAAAAAAACCCACACACACAATTTTCCAAGGCCACAGAAGGCAAGTTTTCCATCTGATGAGCTTGGATCAGCCTTCTGTGTAGGGAATTGAGGAAACCAATATGCAATCTCCACCTTAGATAAGCTTTGTCCCTGAAGCACTTAAAAATCTCAGTAAAAAATTCAGTTTTTAAAAGTCACATGGCAGAGTTACAAGATGTAAAAGTTGCAGACATCTATTATATGATAGTGTGAATATACTTAACACTACTAAACTGTACACTTAAAAGTGGTTCAGGGGCGCCTGGGTGGCTCAGTCAGTTGAACGTCTGACTTCGGCTCAGGTTGTGATCTCACGGTTCGTGGGTTCGAGCCCCGCGTTGGGCTCTGTGCTGACAGCTCAGAGCCTGGAGCTTGCTTCAGATTCTGTGTCTCCCTCTCTCTCTGCCCCTGCCTCTCTGCTCTGTCTCTCTCTGCCTCTCAAAAATAATAAAAGAAATGTAAAAAAAAAAAAAAAAAAAAAAAAAGTGGTTCAGATGATAGGGCGCCTGGGTGGCTCAGTTGGTTAAGGGGCCAACTTCAGCTCAGGTCATGATCTCACAGTCTGTGGGTTTGAGCACTGTATCAGACTCGGTGCTGACAGCTGACAGCCTGGAGCTGCTTCAGATTCTGTCTCCCTCTCTCTCTCTCTGCCCCTCCCCCGCTCACGCACTCGCTTTCTTTCTCTCTCTCTCAAAAATGAATAAACATTAAAAAAAAAATTTTAAGTGGTTAAGATGTAAATTTAATGTTATATATTTTTTACAATTTTTTTTAAAAATCATGTTTCCTGATGAAGGCCACGTAAGCCTTGAAACAGAAAAAAAGGGGGCACCTGAGTGGCTCAGTCGGTTAAGCATCTGACTTCCACTCAGGTCATGATCTCGCTGTCTGTGAGTTCGAGCCGTGCACCCAGCTCTATGCTGACAGCTCAGAACCTAGAGCCTGCTTCAGATTCTGTGCTCCAGCTCTCTCTCTCTCTCTCTCTCTCTCTGCCCCTCCCCTGCTTGTGCTCTGTTTCTCTCTCTTAAAAGTAAACATTAAAAAAAAAAAAAAAAAAGTCCTACAAATTCCTATTTGACAGGAATAGAATCTAAAAGTGCAAATCACCGAAATTAACATGATTAAATTTTGCCATCTTTTGAAGAGATTATCATCTATAACTGTCATTTTCAAAAAATTAACTTATTTCCACATGTTAATTTAAAAATTTTTGAAATATAAAACATACTACTGACCAAATTACATTGAATATTTTTATAATTTTTTACTACATTAATTAAGTTTTAAAATACTAAGAATGCTAAAGAAAGTAAGAAAAAATCATTTGTGGTCATTATCATCCAAAATCATTTGTTAAGAAATGTACAAGTTACCAATATATACGACACTGTGTGTGTGTGTGTGTGTGTGTGTGTGTGTGTGTGTATAAACAAAAACTATCTCTGACTTCCAAGTGAGTAACCACATTTTCTCTTTAAAGAACTGTTCAAGTATCTAATCACCTTGAGAAAACCAATCTGTTATTTTCTAATTATTGATATCATTAGATAACCAGAAACTATAAAAACTATGTGTTTTTAAATATACTTTTAATTAACCCTAGAATTTCTACAACCTGTACTATTAAATAAGAGTCATCTATTTTGATTTTATTAAAGTACATAAAGTGTTTGTAAAAATTCTTATTACTGCTCCCAAAGGTTCTGAGTTCATATATTCAGAAGTGTCCCATACTTCTGGATTTCTAGAATTAGGTAAAATTTCAACAAAAATTCATTTTCAGCATGCCAAATAAAAATATAACAGAAATTACTCTGTTGTCACTATTATTTTATAAATGAATGTAGGAAGGGTACTTGCATTCCTTTGATTACTAGTGTAGCCATTTATATTCCTTTAGTAATCTAATTGTTCACACTATTTGGTGCTAACGTTCTTTAGGGGCTACGTTTTCCTTTTTTTCTCATTCCCAAATATTTCGGGGCCAATGTTACATTAACCTTTCCAATAACCACAAACATATCTCAAGAGCAGATTTTTGACAGAATTTGATTCAATCTAATGAAAAGTGCATTTAGTCATAGACAAAATAAATGTATTGCTCTCGTGCCATCAAAACATTCTCAAACACCTATCAACAGTTTAATTCAACATCACCAATGAAAATGTCCTTTCACCTCCCCAAATGTCCTCTCAAGCCTTCCTCATTTCAGTCACCAGTCCCCAAATTCTTCTAGTTAAAACCTGAACCTCGTGATTCCTTCCTCCCCTCAACCAACCCCTGTGAGTAAGACCTATAAATTCCCCCTTTCGCAATGTGCTCACAATTTACTTCCTCTTCAAACCCACTTACACCAACAAATTCCAAACTATTATCAAATTACTCTTAGACATTTCTAACCGTCTCCATTTTGGTCCCTCTGTCTCCAGTTTCTTTTCTCCAATCTATTCTCCACACAATTCCAGATTAATCTTCCCAAAACACCACTGCAGTAATCACTTGTAATCATCAACTCCTATTCTTAGAAAGGAAGTTAAATTCCAATTTTCTTCAAACTCTAGCAACTACTTCTCAAATCTCATTTTCCACTGCTCCTTTCCAGGAACTCGGCTCTTTATCCACACTGGTTCACTCACTGTTGCCAGAAAAAAAGGCACAATATTTTACCTTTGTTCTTGGCATATATCCTCCTAAGAATACTCTTCATCCTCTTCATCTTTAAACTCAGGGCTGTGAATTAGAGCCCTACACTGGGTGTGGAAATTAAGTTAAAAATAAAGTATTAAAAAAAAAAAAAAAAAGAACACTCTTCGTCGTTCCTTCCTTGTGTATATGCCCAAATCAAAGTGCTCTCCAGCAGCTCCAGCCTTCACTGATCATTGTCCCCTTTAATATCCTGTAGCACCCCTTATTCCATTTGACACTAGCAAGTACTAACTTTTTTTCTTAGTGTTAGCATTCTGAAACCTCAACTCGAAATTTTCTAAGGCCCTCTTAGCTCTGGTTTTATGAAATATGTGAATGTAGCATTTTCATCAATAAAATTTAACATATTAAAGCATCAGTGTAAATGAGAACACTGTTATGCAAATAAGTTATTTGCCACATGTTGTAATGATCCTGTTTTGAATTTGTTTCAGTATCAGTATTTGAAACATGTCAATACATAAGGGGAAGGAAAGGAGTATAAATGAGTCAATACATTTTTAAAGTAGATTTTATGATTTAGCAGACATTGCATCTTAATGTAAGTCACTAATAAAACTGTGTCCTTGGCGGGGGGGGGGGGGGGGGGGGGGGGGCATAAAAAATGTTTTGCAAACTGATACCTGGATACATGACCAACAGAAAACTGTTTTCAAAGAACAAAGGTACAAGTCCTAAAGT